>NC_053157.1:136467167-136736356 GCF_016835505.1 Polypterus senegalus
CAGAAGAGAAAAAAGATGACAGCCATTTTACCCTATGGTTAATCAAACAAAGTCAAGGTAGCAGTGGCTAGCCAAGTGGCAAGCTGAGGAAAATGACAGTCCTGATCAGGGTGCAAGCTTTTTGCAAATATAGGTTAATAGAGTTATGTCAAAAGTTTATAGGGTTATGTCAAATCTAGACCAATCAAGTTATGAAGAAATGATAATGTCATTAAGAATATGATGCCTAGAGAGGAGAGATTAACAATTGAGAAAGGAATTTAGCAAAGGTGTAGATACTTATTGTATCTAATATGAACCTTGACCCCGATCATTTAGCCTTAGATATATTTTTGGCTGGTGATGCATTGTCATCTAATGATGCAAAAGCAGCAAATGTAAGGCCTTCCAGATTAAACAGGTGGATGTGTTCATGTAGATGTAGATAATTTTCTTGTAGGTCAAAAATTATTGAAACTTTAAACCGTCTATAGCTCCTTAAAGGGACGGACCTCAGATTAAGTTTCCAGAGAGTCTTACTTAAAATAACCACGTGGCTGCACTCTGTCTGTGTACTGTTGTCTAGCAGGCTGAAGGTTAAAAATTAGTTTCTTGTAAGCCTTCTTGGATTCTGCCTTCAAATATAGTCCAACTTCCATGTCAGACCATGTACTGACCTCTATAAGCCTGGAGGTGTTTTAACCTCCTGCCCGTCCTCTCTCATAGGATGATGAGGCACCTTCAGCTCCTAATCTCTAGCATCATGTGGAAACTTTGCACGTTTCCACACAGGTCAAACTTCCCTCTCTCTGTCTCTGGTACCCCAAACCTGTTGCTCTCCTGGCGTGAACAGCACACTTTCCAAGCCTTCTATGATCTTTGAAGGGCTAGCCTCTTTGTGTTGTCCTGTTTTAAAGGGCAACACAATCTTATTCAGTTCTAGGATAGTGTTCTGTCATCTGACGTGCAGGAGGGAAGACAACTGCACGCTTACTAATCTAAGCATTTAAATGGGCCATTGACCTGAGATCATGTGCTGAATGTCTTCCGACTTCCAAGAGGTATTGCATCCACCTTCCAGGCCTCTGAGGCTTCTTTTTCGCTTTACACAGAGTGTGAACCATACTTGTCAACTGCTAGCTCATCAGGCCTCTAGAGCAAAAGATAAAAAGATTACAAATTTGACAAGCTCAAGGAGACCATTCAGTCAATCAAGGTCATTTGTGTAGCCAATCTGCCATAATATCTACTCCACATACTTCTTAAACGTTTTTAAGGTTTCTGCTTTGTCTCAGTAGTTTGTTCCAGATTCCCACATTTGTTTGCTTTAATAAGTGCTTTCTGGCTTCAGTCCTAAATGCACTTCCCCTTAAATTCCACTGGTGTCCAAGAGTATGTGATTTGCTGTTTATTTGAAAGAATTCTGCTAGATCTAATTTATCAGTGCCTTTGAGAATTCTGAAGACCTAGAATAGGTCCCCACATAGGCTCCCCTGCTCAAAACTAAACAGATTTAATTCTCTGAGCTTGTCACAGTAGGACATGTCCTTAAGTCCTGGGATGCAGTTGGTTGCTTTCCTCTGCACAGCTTGAAGTGCTGCTACTGTATGCCTTTCTTGTTGCCTGGTGACCAGAATCTCACACAATACTCCAAATGTGGCCTTACAAATGTGTTATATTGTCTGAGCATAATTTATACTCCTCAGTTTTTATGACATGACGTAACAATTAGTTGTCTTTCTGCACATGGTTTAGAGGATGAAAATATTGTTTCAATATGAACCCCGAAATCCTTTTCATAGATTGCTTCCTTTAGGATAGTATCTCCCATATGTCTTATTTGATTAAATAATATGCTGTTGCCTGAAACATCAGAATCTGGTAGCCGGTACCAAACTCCAAAAACTAATTTCCCGGCATTCTTCCTTGCTAGCTTAACGCACAGTGAGTCTGATGTGTTGCCATCTTCCATCTCCAATTTATGGTTCTGAATATTATAATACACATAAAGAACCACACCTCTTCCTTTCCTTCCTTGTCAATCTCCCTTTAAGCATCCAGAGCTACTAATATTGTATCATTCTCCATCAATCTCATTAAGCTATGTCGCTGTAATTCCTCCAAAATCATTGTCCCAAGTCAATACTGCTCCCACTAGTTCGTGCATTTCCTTTCAAGTGCTCCTAGCATTAAGGAGAAAACATTTTAAATGAGGAAAGGTACTTACTGCCTTTTGTACAACAATTCTTTAGATTAGTTTCACTGCTTTTTTATGTCTTTTTCAGTTTTTCCCCACACACAGTCCAGTTTAATTGTTTGTACACTTCCCTGATGATTATAGCTTCTAAAATATTTCTCTTGTTGATATAGCCCACTTCGTAGGTAAAAGAAATGTTTATGGGAAAAAGCATTCCAGTGGCTGAAAAAAAATTACATATTTTTATTCACACCATGCTGTCTTCAATGCATTATGACTGAATGCTAAGTTCTATTCATGTTTTTTTTTCCTGGTGCTGAAAGGATTTCAATGGAAATAACTGATTTGGTTGTGGCCTTTACCTTGTTTCCAAGTTCCATGTTTTTTTTGTTCTGCAATAATTTTGTACTTGTCTACAAGATCTATAACAAGAGGATCTTCACATGCCTTCTCCTATAACTTGTCTACTCTTTGAGTTGTGTGGAAAAGTCTTGCTTCTGATGAGCAGGACGCTATTGTGGACTCCTGATCTCTGTTGCATGTTGAGTTGGCGGTATTTCGGAGGATGGAATCTCTGACAACTAATATTTCCCTACTCTGCACCTCATTTACTGCAACTTGGTTTGAATAAAAAGTTTTTTTCAGGTTTTTGGAGTAAAATATGTCTGTTGGTTAGTTCAATCTTTTTTTTCTGATGGGATGCTATGGAGTCTTATTCCATTATTGACTTCTGGTGTCCAAGTTTTTTCTGCAGTTGTTTGATTACTCTAGATCTTCAATTTTATGGAGATTGGTCAGAGACTGCAGTATGGTTTTCTGTTTTCACAAGGTTTTCACATATGTAAGTGAGATGTTGGATAACAGTCCATTTCTAGGATTTTTTGCCAGTGATAGGCTTGAAAAAACATTTTTCTATACTTCTTTACAGAGTTTTCTCTAATTAGACATATAAACAAAAGACTGTTTGTGTGTGTGTTTGTGTGTGTGTGTATATGGAGCAGTCACTCTGCTCATGCTCAACCACAGCCACTAGATGGCACATGCGTGCACTTTTACATTTTTTATGTAAACTTGCATGCACCTCACTTCTCACTACGAAAGACTTGTATACTGTACAGCAAACACCAGCACACAACAACAAGGTTGTGCTAATGACACAGATTAATTGATACATCAAAATAAAGCAAACGCCGCAGCTTAACAACGTGCAAGTGAAACACCTCAGTAACAGAGGGCAAGGCTTGAAGATTTCACTAAAATTATTGTCTATCTGGAGGTATTTTCTCAAGACAAAGATTAATACTGTAGGACTCATATACCAGCAATACAGCTAAGATATGGTCTTGCCAGTGTCTTTTTAAGAAAGCCAGTGGGGCAGCAAGCATAGGTGCGTCCACGTCCTCTGCACTGGCTAATTCTTGAAAGTTAGCTGACACCTCTCCAAGTTCACGAATATAGTAAAACTGCTAGGGAGTCTTTGGGTTGATTATTGTCCCGAAGACCACACGCAGCTAGTATTTTATATTAGTAATTAAACTGCCAATGGAGTGAGGGCTTCAGTTTTACAAATTTGTTGTCCTCCAGCATCACTATCCTATTACTTTCTCTCTGTCACTCTTATACTGCCTATTGTCCTACCAGTGCTACCAGCACAAACATGCGACATACTGCTCTCCGGAAGTGGTATATGTTGCCTGTGAGGTACAAACGTCTGTGTATGTATTGCCACTGAATGTGTTGTGTCTCTCTTTCTCTCAGGGCTTTACTTGGCTTTACTTTTACTTCTCCAGTGCCACCCTGTTCAAACATAACTGTCCTGAAATTGGCCCTGCCAGTGCTGCTAGTTATATTTCAGTGACAAGAAAGCTATGTACAACTGCTTTAAATTTCCTTAAGGTTAAGATGAAATTGGAAATTTTAATTCAGACTTGGCTTTATTTGCTTTTAATTATAAGAGTCTTTATGGGTGGCAATAATTTGAGCAGAAACTTTTTTTGAGAAAAATATGTGTGAGTTATTAAATTTCTTTGAGCAGTTGTTTTAAAATGAAGACTACAGTTCCCTGTATTTTGACTATTTACCTTCTTACCCATATTATTTTAAAACAGAGCTCTTTGGTCAATTTTTATTGAGTGTTTCAGCACGCAATTCTTTATTAGTATCACTTTATTAAAAAAAAATGTTACAAGCAGAGACCAAAGGAAAAATAAAACATTTTTCCTTTAATCCCTGCAGGCAGTTAGAACAAAAACTTCTCCAGATTGTAGTTGTAAAAATCAATTTTGCTTCTACTAAATCCATTGATTTATTAAATGCATACCGCGTTCCAGGCTTATTTTCTTCAAAAGATATGTGCTTGATTTTAGCTCAGCTTATTCCCTTAGTGCAAGCATTTTCTGATAGATGGCAGGATTTAGATTCATTTCACAGAATACATTTAAAATCACTATGTCTTCAAGTCAATTCATCTTGTTGTTTTTGAGCCTGTTTATTCTAGCAGTACGGTTTAGATGTACTTAGAGTATTTGATTATAATGCAAGGTTTGTTTTATTGTTGCGATATGTGAATTTTTTTTTTCTGGATGGAGCAGATTTTTTAAGGGCTCTTCAATATTTGAGAGAGTAACAATATTGTTTATTTTATATAGAATGATTAAAACCTCATTTATTTTGTTTAATGTTCTTTTTTTAAATCTTCTGCAATTTCATTTTATTTTGGTAGGCATCACAATTTTATGGCATTGTTGCTACAGTGCAGCGGGCAGTCTTCAGGAGTGCAGAACCAGAAGTCACATTGCATGATGTCATCAGCGAGACAACTTAATGTACAGTTTTCTGATTGTCTACGATTACAGATATTTACTTCTAAACCCTTTCTTTGCATGCTTTTCTGATATGACTTTTGCTTTTCTATTCAACTTCATCTTTGATTAATGATTAGGATTAGGTATTCTTGTTTTTGATGGTTTCAACAACTTTTGACCTTGCCTATTTATTGGCTGTTATCATCTCCTTGTCCATTTTCTAATTCATTTCATGGCCTGCCTCACCCTTCCATATTTTAGTGGAACATTTTTGAGGTAAGACTGACTAAAGGCTGATTTATGCTTCTATGCCTGTTGTAGCTACACCTTTGCCCACATCTTGTACAGTGCATCTATGGTGTAGCCTGACGCACACCTCTTCAAAAATGTTGTATCAATGTCACCTCAATGCGAACCCTACGTACACCACTACGACTCTGATTGGCCAGTTTGGTAGCTACGTATTTCCTGAAATGCGTTTCCATTCGTCTTCCAGTTTGGAAGTCAGAGAATGTATAAAAAAGTTAAAAAATGTGAGGGACAAATACATTCGTCTATGGATGTAAATGTGTAGCAGTAGGAGATCCTGAAGGGCAAAAACTGTCTGCATTTTAATGGATCAATTGTTTTTCTAACATTAAGGCTACATGCAGGCGGCACAGAACAACACAGAAGTATAAACTGCTTTTGACAATGTAGCCTACACACATACTGTATATGGAGTAGGCTCAACAAAGAAGGATAAATCAGCCTTGAAGCCGTGTAGTTTAAGAAAACATGGAGTTTTACATAATTGAAAGGAGTATTGACAAAAACATAACCTTCTGTTTGCAGTAGTTGCATTAAGTTGCAGGCTGCTCAAACTGCCAAATAAAAACAAGTAGAAGGAATTATTTTATTTAATATTTTCATTAGTGACAGCAAAAGAACTTTAATTCCAAATATCGACATAACACAGCTTAAGATTATTACATCTGTGTCTAGTGTTATTTGCCTACAGCTAGAGCAGTGATATTGTCTTAGCATTTTGGCAAATACTTTATATTGGCTCATATTAAAGTGTGCTTACACTGTAATTACTCAGTAAACCTGTTGGGTTGCAAAGACAGCAGGCCTCATTATTGGGACCTATGACTTGGTATCCCTGATATTCATCTCACATCTGGGTTGCCTTAAAGTTGCCTGGGCTTCAAGAGTGCCCCTTCAGTTCACATTCATATATTTTAAACATTTGAATTTGAGAACATTTTGATCTGTTATCAACCACTTGGCACATTCCTGTTTTTCTGTTCATCTCTGTCTTTTGTGGATATTATTATCTGCATCCACGTGTCACACTACAAGAGGTCTTCAGTCAGCCAACAGTGAGAATTGTCGGTTCAAAAGAGACCTTACTGTGCTGTATGATATGATTTTGAAAGTCAGAATGCAAGGAAAATAGTTATGTAAAGGTGAAAAATGGTGCTTTTATTCTGGACCCTCGGTTTATTGCCACACACATACACACACACCTTAAAATAGACAAGGGCAAAACATTTACGTGCTTCACCAGGATTTTAATGTTTATTTAATTTTTTGAAACAAACTGCTTTTAAGACACAGAAACACAGCATGTTATCAGGACAAGAGATTTTTGCCTCTTCAGGCAAGTCCAGTTGACCTGATTCAAAGAAAAGGTCCAAAGGCTGGATGACTTACTGAATTTCAATGTGACAGCTTCCAGATGTTAAACCACTGTGACAGACAGAAGCCAGTTGCAGGATGTGTATGCTGCTTCTTTACCATCTTCATTCTACATTTAACATTAATCGAATAATTGGCTCAGATACTGCAAACCCCCTTTCTTTTCTCTGCTCCTCTCTGTAAATTAAAGTCTTGGAAATTCATTGTTGCATAAAAGAATTTTGTGCCTAACATTGGGTTTTATCTGTTTAAACTTACTAAAGGGACAGGATTATTTTGTTCTTTTATAGCATCAAACTTGAATATGTTTTTTCCAGTGTAAGAAAAATACCTTTGCTTTTGTATATTTGCAGCTTACATCTGAGCAGGTACAGTTAAAGCGGAAACACAGCTATTCTCTAGAGTGACATTGATTATTTATTACTGCTTACTATAGATAGTCATTCTTTTTCTCTGACTTAATAATGAGTCACAGTACTCCTAAATTTATATATGTGTTAGAAGCCATACCACACTGGCAATATCACAAATTATCCAGCAGAAGCACAATTCTTTGTGTAGAGTATTATGCTTATTGATCTAGTGAACTCTCAAGCTTTTTCTTTGGGTTGAGCAGCATTGAAAATAAAGAGTACAGGGATTTATATAGTAACATATATCAGCATGATATGGAAATACAGTGGAGATGGGAAAGAATAAAATGGGAAACTATAGTGCCAAAAAGGATTTGGTTTTTAATAATAATAATACATTTTATTTATATAACACATTTTTTGGATTTCCTGCAGTGCAAGCTCACACATTAATACGCTACCGCAACCCTTAGTTTCCTGGGGCCTCATGTATAACGGCGTGCGTAGAACTCGCACTATAACATGGCGTAAGCACAAAAGCCGAAATGTGTTTACGCACAGAAAAATCCAGATGCAGGAATCTGTGCATACTCAAACTTCCACGTTCTTCCGCTACATAAATCCCGATCAGCGTGAAAACTAACGCTCGTGCACGCGCATTATGTAACGCCCCAAATCCTCCCAGAATTACGCCTCTTTGAATATGCAAATCAATATAAATCACCCTTAAGCGCAGCCTTCTGTGAAAAGACAATGGGAAAAGCAAGGGGAAAATATAAGAATTTCAGCGAATACCAAGTGGAGGCAAAGGAAAAACATACTATTTGTTCAAATAAACCGTGGTATAATCAACAAAAGGAAGTTGATCGAGTGACATAGCGTGTTGGAGAAACTTGAAAGCTCACATTCACAAATCGCACAGTGCCGGAAATAAAAAAGAAGTCACATATCAAAGTCGCTGTGAAAAGCCGAGTTGTAAGCCCACTGTCGGAGTGTCATATGAATGCTTATTAGGGTACAGAGAAAAAAAGGCACACAGTGAGGAAAAAGCACGAAATGTCAACTTCAATCTTGACATTTCCACTTTAATCACGTAGTTTATTTTGTCATTAAAGTAGAACATCATAAACTTCATCTTACAATCGTTTAATTAACCAGTTTCTCAAATCACATCGTAATTAAAGTAGCACGTTAAATGCTTTGTTTTGTATTTGATCTTCTATGTGCTCTATTTGTGTGAATCACTACTTGCATCTTAAACTGGCTCTCTTCCTCCAACTGGACACAGAATCCATTACATTCGTGATATTACAGCTCTCTGAATAACTAAAATACTGAGATGTATATGTGATATCATTTTCATGATGATAGGAGTTAAAGCACGTTATTAAACATGTGTTTCACTTGATGAAATAATTTATTGCAGCAGTACAGTCAGGGGCTCTAGGCTTGTGGTGGCACTGGGCAGAGGAAGAATCGGTGGCTCCTTAGCCCGCCCGTCAGTAAGGTAGCTTATGCACAGCGTCCGTTGGGACACTGCATAGCCGCCTCGTGCTCATGACACAAGCATTTAACTTTTGCCGAAATTTGTCGCTGTGTTTTTAGCTGTGTTGTTATTTTCTCTTTCTGTTTTATATTCAATATATATTGGCGTAGCCGTCACTGCAGTCAGTGCTTTTCTTTCCCCAAGTAACCGATCGCCATACAATCAGCTCTGTAATAGAAGTTAAGCCATCTGTAAGCTTAGCGCCGATTCTTCAAAACGTTTAAAGAACATTGAAATATCTTCATAGTACATGTTTAATTATTCTATCCTTAACGACACTCCCAGTGAAGAATATAGATTATTTAAATGAAGTTAAAGTTTTATCTGTATAATTTAATAAACATATTTTGCTGCATTTCACCTTATAAATGATATTGCTTCTGTTTCTTCACCGCGAGGTCAGTACAGGAAAGGCTTTAAAACATTTTGCAGTGGCTGAGACAACGTGTCCTTGAAGCTGTATACTGATAATTCCCTTTCCGATCAGCTGCTGCTGTGATTCACACTCAGATACAGTGATATAAATACTCTGAGTGGTGCAGTGAGAGAAATATTGAAAAAGATGATCCGCTGTGGCAACTCCTAACAAGAGGAGCTGAAAGAAGAAGAAGAAGAAGAAGAAGAAGTGAGAGTAACAACACTAAAGCAGTTATGTAATTTGGAATACTATGGCTGTTCCGGGGCGGCACGGTGGCGCAGTGGTAGCGCTGCTGCCTCGCAGTTAGGAGACCCGGGTTCGCTTCCCGGGTCCTCCCTGCTTGGAGTTTGCATGTTCTCCCCATGTCTGCGTGGGTTTCCTCCGGGCACTCCGGTTTCCTCCCACAATCCAAAGACATGCAGGTTAGGTGGATTGGCGATTATAAATTGGCCCTAGTGTGTGCTTGGTGTGTGGGTGTGTTTGTGTGTGTGTCCTGTGGTGGGTTGGCACCCTACCCAGGATTGGTTCCTGCCTTGTGCCCTGTGTTGGCTGGGATTGGCTCCAGCAGACCCCCGTGACCCTGTATTTGGATTCAGCGGGTTAGAAAATGGATGGATGGATGGCTGTTCCCTCTACCATTATATTGTTACAAGTTAATTACAATCAGATGCATTACACTAATAAACAATATGCGGTTAGTTTCGGTGTATTTATAAAGTCGCGTCAGGAAAATAAGGTGTAACCACACAGGAACAGTAGCACTGCTTTGACGCTGGGTGCCGCCAGTCTGCAAAACCGAGCGGAGAACTTGCGTACGACAAGGTATGAGGTACCGTGGAAAAGTGCATGGCTTTACGCCAAGAGTAGGTTTTATACATCACAATTTGAACGTGGAAAAGTTCTTACGCAACATTTCTGTGAGTACGCACCGTTAATACATGAGGCCCCTGGTGAATTTCAAAGCAGTGGCTTCAAATAACACAGAATTATGTTTTAGAGGTAGTATAAGAAAACAATGCAAATTTTGAGAATATCCTGCTTTTGTATCTAAGTAAACCAGCCCATAATGAAGAAGACGTACCGTAGGAACAACAGTCATTAGTGTCAGGAGAACTATGTGAAATTTTTTTTTTATTTGTTTGCATTTTTGGCATTCACGATTATAACTTTAACCACCATTGGCCTATATTACTGATTACATGTAGCTGGAAAATACAGAAGACCTTGTGAAAATGTTTGTAATGTTTTTCCGTATTTTATGCTCAGATGGCAAAAATACAAAATAAATCAATTTGCAAAAGACAGCAACTTTGAATTAGATTGGGCTCTCAATTTGCCTTAATAAGGTATATCATACATGGACCAGAGTACTCGCTCATCTTCTCAAAGTAGGTCAACTGATATGGATACTGTATCAAAGACAATCAACCTGTTTCTGTAGTATGAAGTTAATTTGAAGCAAAGTGTGCTGAACAAAGGGCTGTTAAAATAAAAAAATGTAAAATTATGTTAGTGAAGTAAAGGTTATGGGCACCTGTGACCCTGGGATAGTTTTATCAATGCACAGACTAAAGTTAAATGAAATGCAAGGCATTGTGGTTTAGTAGTTTAGGCTTTGGACTTCAAACCCTGAAGTTGTGGGTTCAAATCCTGCCACTGACACTGTGTGACCCTAAGCAAGTCACTTGACCTGCCTCTACACCAAGGGTGTTGAACTCCAGGCCTGGAGGGCCGCAGCAGCTACAGGTTTTAATTCTAACCCTTTTCCTAATCAGTGACCTGTTTTCACTGCTAATTCACATTTTAATAGCCCTGTTTGAAGGATTCAGTCCTCTGAATTGATTCATTTCCTCATTAAAATGCAGCCAAACAGAAATGAGACGTGGAACGAGCCAACAGATAACCAGCTAACCTGGGGCTTCAAACTCCAACCAGTTTCTTAATGAGAAGCCAATTCTCGCTGTTAATTAAACTCGTTATTTAATTCCACGGCTTGTTGTTGCTCTCGTTCTGCCACAGCTGACATTTCCAAAACTGTTGATATTTTGTTTTTCATAAGAACATCGTCAAAGTGTTTTGATGAGTTGAGAGATCAGCCTTACTGAGACCTTCACCTTTGTGTGATGTAGCGGCTTGTTTTGTGTCTCATTACTGTTTGGCTTCTAATTAAGTAAAAAGAAACAACTAAAGGGCCTGAGTCAAGTTAATTAAAAGAAGTAATTAGCAGCAAAAACTGGTCACTAATTAAGAAGATGGTTAGAATGAAAACCTGCAGCCACTGTGGCCCTTCAGGACTGGAGTTTGGCAGCCCTGCTTTACACCAATTGGAAAACCAAAATAAATGTAACCAATTCTATCATAAATATTGTAAGTTGCCTTGGATAAAGGTGTCAGTCAAATACATAAATATAGAATTAGGTAAACTTTGTGGGAAGATGGCAAAGCTGAAAAAAAGCCATGTATTATGCTGCAATACTTTTAGCAATTTAGCTTTTTGAGATTGAAATGAAGTTGACCAGACAAAACATGAAATATCTTGGGTTCATACTATATTCGATGAAATTAAAAGTCAAGGTAAATTTAAGAATCACTGCATTTTTTTTATTTGCATTTTCCATACCATCCCAACGTCTTCTGATTTGGGGTTGTGAAAGAAAAATGACCTCAGTTAATCTCCTGTGATGAACTGAATCTATCACTTTTCTATAGAGAACCAGCATACAGGCAGCCGCCACGGGTTCAATAACAGATACATTTATTATAAGATAACTCACAACAGGCTTCTTGGTCACACAATCACCAATCAACACAATAGTTTTCTTTCTTTCTTTCTTTCTTTCTTTCTTTCTTTCTTTCTGTCCACCCATCTCTCTCCAGAGAGTGTCACCTCCCATCCTACCAGCTCTGACTCGCCAGAGGAGGGTGGACGGCTTACTTTTGTGTTGGACCCAAGAATTCTTCTGGTGCCAGGGCATATCCTGAAGAAAGCACTTCCAGGTCAAGTAGAAGTCACGAAAAGTAGGGGTCACTTATCTCTACAGCACCCCCTAGTGAGTTGCATGGAACTCAGCAGAGCTGACTCTCAGCATTACATGTACCATAATGCCCTGCTGGGTTCCACATGTCTACTGTGGTCCTAGGATGTTGCCCTCTCATGGATGAGGGATGAAAATATACAATTTTAGGAGCTTTTCCTGCACTGTTTTCATATCTTGGCTTCCCGTCCAGGTAAAGGTCTCACATTCATCCTGGGCAGGATGCCAGCTAATCCTGGTTGGCACTTAACACTATACAAACGGGACTAGCCAAGCAAGTGGGAAGATACTTCTTGTAAAGCTGCAACTCATTTTAATTGAAAATTTAGTTGATCGTAAATAAAGTAAAGTGTACTGTATTTGCATAGTAGGAATTTAAACTTTTTCACTTAATTTATTTGACTCTGTTCATTTTACTTTTTCATAATGGGAATTAGCAACCATGGAAATTTTTTTTTGTCATTCCAGTATGTCCAGTGGGCAGAGTGGTGGCTGTGAGGCTAGGGATTTGCACCAGCAATTGGAAGGTTGCTGGTTTGAATCCCATAAATGTAAGAAGAGACTCTAATCCATTGGGCCCTGGAGCAAGACCTTTAACCTGCTATTGCTTCTTCTTGGGTATGGCGTTAATCTGCATCCAGCCCTGCAAGCAGGTCCTCCAACTTGCAGGGATGGTAGCAGGATTGGGCCATCAGCCACTGTAAAAAACCTCACGCTGTTCCAGTGTGGTGCTGATGTGTCACCCATTGCACGGCTGCACTTGGGTCCTAATCCAGATGGTTCACCGCGTGGTGGGTTTGGCAACACGTCGTAATCAGTGCATGTTCCCAACCTCATTCGAGTATGTTGCACTTTTGGAAAGGTCATATAAAGTAGTGCCCTTTAAAGTCTTCATTTTCTTCTAACCAACTTAGTAAAATATTGGGCATTATTATTGACAGAATTGGGCACAAGTCAGAAAGCAACCTTGGATGAGCAGCCAGTTCATCACATGCTACACTAACTCACACCAGCCCATCTGTTCGATGTATGGAGTGGTCTTTCTTACTTACTGTAATGCTTTGGGTATTATGGCATTACATGAATGCTATTGTAAATCACTAAAAATTGTAAAAGGCAACTGGTAAGTGTTATGCATTGACTTAGCAGAGGAAATGAAATAGCTGAAGTGGATAAATGGATAGTATTACTTCATATTGAGTTCAGGCCCAGAAAGCTAAAAAAAAGTCACCTTTGTCTTAACCTTATCCATTAAAGCGAGAAACCATACTTCCTGAGTTAAAACACACAGACAGAATCCATTGTCAACAGTGATTGGCAATTGGTGGAGAAAACTCCAGTATTAATGACCATCCCATAGGAATTTCCTTTGGCTTCCTGAAAAGAAAAGCTCCTTAAGACAGAGGCAAGCTGTCAGTTTTAAGGCTGGCACTTTAGAACTAATCAAATGCTGCAGATGGACTGGAATGGGGTATCGCTGAGAGCCTGTTTTACATAGATGGCAATACTTCAGTAGACACTTGCCAAGAATACAATTTTCATCTTTGCTTTAAGGAGCATCTGTGTTTAGAAAATTTGTAAAATAAAGTGGGCTGTCGGGTAGATCTTATTGGATTACATAAATATGTTCTTGATGTAAGTTTTAAAACATTTTAAAATGCTGAGAATACAATTTTATTTCAAATGTATAACTAAATGAAGCTTTGGAGAAGAGGTTTAATCCTTATTTTGTTTCTTTATCTGAACTTATGCCCAGAAAAGCCATATGGAACTACTCTTATTTCGTTTCCAGATTTACTCCTATATGTTTAGCACACTTGTATTTAAGTGTATAATGAACCTTGTTTGTGAAATCTATGCAACATGTCTTTATTTTAATCCACGCTTAATTCATTTATAAGACTTTATTTTCACTTTGTTTTTTTGTATGCAGATATATTTAGATTACTTTTTGATCCCTCTCTTTTTTATTCTACTCACATAAATCATATTACGAAACTTTCGTTCTCCCACTTCCATAATATATCCAGTGTTCACTCATTTCTCTCCTTTTCTAATGGTGAGGAACCTGTCCATGCTTTTATCACATCCCACATCGACTACTGTAACAACCTACTGGCAACATGCCCCTTCTAAATATCTATCACAGCTCCATCTAATTCAAAGCTCCGCTGCAAGGGTCCTTACCCAGACCCACAACACCTACCGTTGTCTTACAAGACTGGATGGAAAATTCTTTTACTAACCTATGAAGCTTTAGGTGACCTTGTACGACACTTTAACAGTAACCTCCTAAAGTGCTGTGCTCCTGTTCACTGATTCTGTCAGCCTTGGTGTGCCCCAAACTTGCTGGTGCTTTATGGGTGACAGAGCCTTCAGCTCTACTGCCTCAGACTTTGGAATGGCCCACCTAAATAAAACACTGCCCAATCCCTTCTGGGCATTCTAGTAAATATGAATTTGTCAAATATTATTTATTACCACAATATGCTGATAGATTTGTGTAGATTTCTTCATTCTACCCAGCATCACAAGGAGCTAAAATGTGTTTTGGCCAGGAGGCAATGGCACAGTGTGTCACCATCAAATAACAGAAAAAGAAAACCCACAAAAATAGCGATTAGTGACAAGCCTGTGAAACAGTTGCCCTTTCTGACAAGAACAAATCACCACGTCCTTCCGCCAGTGAGAGAAAGAAATCAAAGAAAAAGAGATGGGTTTTCAGAAGTTTTTTGAAGTGTTCATAAATATTAGGTTGGAATCGTGTGCACAGGGTCTCAGTGTGCGTAGACTTTGCACATTCTCCCCAGGCCTGTTTTTCTCAGGGTACTGTGGATTTTCTCTCACATCCCTAAAATCTGCATTAAGATGAGTTGTCAGCTCTCAGTTGGCCCAATATGAGTGTGAGTGAGAGTGTCTTGTCATGGATACCCTTCATCTAGAAAATGGCTCCTGCCTTGTGTTTAAATCTTCCACTTCTGTTTCTTATGCGACCCAGAATTTGGACTATGTATATTGGAAAATGGATGGATAAGCAGTGATAGCCATCATTTTGTCCTTACCAAACCCAAAAAATTAGACATATCTAACTTCAGATGGCAAATTACACATAGCAGATTTTACTTTGTCAGTGTGTATTTAACAAAATGACATTTGTATGAATGTTAAGTTTGATGGGAAGGAAAATACTAATAAATGACAAGCATTGAAATATTAGTTTAGTATTTTCTTAACAATCTGTATATATACATTATTTATTGCCGATTATGTTATGCATGTAGCAAACACAGCATAATAAAGTTTCAAGATTTCATTATTTTAAAATGTGTGCATATAATTCAAATTTAATAAAAACATGACATTTAACTCCAGAGGCCTTACATTCTGGTATCTCCAATATGGATTTATGTGGTTAACTGCACCAGATGTCGGTTGTTCCTGTGAAATGAAAGCTCCGCATTATCCACACTTCTGCTAAGCCTGTAATTTACCTTGCCGTCTAGCACATTTGGAATAACATCATGACAGTGCTTGCAGCTTAGTGCATGTATGGTCGCTTTTAGGTGTGTGTTCGCATGGTTATTATGTGAATAAGAGAGTCTGCTAAATAAACCAATGTGTATATTTGTAACTCAAGTGGAAAATAAATATGGTATAGATATGAAACAGATGTCTGGATTATATATATTTACAATTTAGGAATATGAAATCACCACTTTATAATAAAGCAGTTTAAAATAGCGGATAATCTTCCAGCTTTCAACATAAAAAGGTGTTTATTTTAAAATACATAATCTGTCTGTTTTTTTTTGTTTTAGAATGTGTCTTCAATTAATATATTTGCTTCTACCAGGTTTATGCTACTGCTTGTTAGTTTTTAATGAAGTAAATCTATTTCAGCAGACTAATCTAAACTGAAACTGGAACTTGTTCATATTAACCATCCAATGTCATTTGTCTTCTCAAGTTGGTTACGGTGCTGTCCTCATTATTTCTCTGCTAGCTTCTGGGTTCTTTAGCAAAAACACAGTCTAAATATACATAAAAGGCCGGGAATTGGTTTTGATTACATAGTACCAATCAGTCACTTTTATTTTAATTGTGCATTTCATAGCTAGGCACTGAAATGGTGGTCACTGAAATGTTTGACTGTAAACCAGCAGATTTCCAGTCCAGTTCTGATCTTTTATTCACTGCATGATCCTTATAAATTATGTAATCTGTCGGTCTTCCATTTGTAAGTTACTTTGGGTTAAATTGTACACTAAATAAAATAAAGTGTTTGATACTTAGGAGTTAAACTGTTCTGGGAAGATGGCAAGTTGCTTGTAAAGCAATTAGCCATTGTACCCTCAGATAGTTTAATCTGTTATATATATTTCTCTTCTGGTTCATCCTGCTTCCTCTTCAAAACCAGTACCGCACACACGCAGCCAACACAGCATTTCTCGATTCCTATTCGTCTTCTTCCAAACCCTTCCCCATGCTGCCTGCGGCCTCCCATACACCTTGCTATTATCGTTATACTGCAGTGGTTGTTTCCTAAGCCTTTGTTATAAAATGAACGACAGTATCTTCTCTGTCGACGGGTTTTTGTACAACGTCATCTGTATTCTGGGATCCGGCAACTGCCTGTTCCTATCGGGGTTATTTCTTGACACAAACAGTTGACGAAGGCAATGCACCATTTTCCGCTCCTATTCTTACACCGCCAAATGCTACGGCGTGCATCGGCTAACTAGTACTTAAATATTGCTCTACAAAGATAAACTATACTGTTGACCTATAACAGCCATGCTGCAAATTGTACAGTATGTTACAATTATAATGGATATGTGATATGTTGTACAGTTCCTGTATTTAAATCAAACTTTGAAAACTGGTGAAAATAATTATACTTTAGCTCAAAGTCAGTTAGCTTGTACATCATTTCTAAAGGTAACTTCATATGATCAGATTTTTACTGTAGTAAAATCGGTTTCATAAATGATAATCATAGGGGAACATTTTGATCTGCTTTTATAGTAGTGAATCATAAATGAGGCACTTCATACTTTGCCAAAAGGTGATTTACTAGTTCTTAGGGGTTTTCTTGTGTGCAATATAAATGATATAGCAGGAAGCAATACAGGAAATAAACATCCGGCATCAACTCATGAACATGTCCCCTTATCATTTTTATCATCTACAAAAGTTACCCAAGAAATGAGGTTGTTACAATAAGGACCCGTGACAAAGAAAGCACACAAGAGAATACCTGACTGCTGTTTAGTATCTGAAAATAAATGCTTCCATGTTGAAAGGTTTTATTGATATGTAAATTTTTGCCTGCAAAAACCCTAATGACCTGACGATTTCAGACAAAAGCAATCATTAGCATGTCTTTGTAAATGTTATGAATTTCCTGTACTTTTGTTTTATTCTCTTCAATAAATTTTCCTTAAACTCTTATTATTTTTTTCTTTACTCCCTAAAGTAATCTAATTTTACTTTAACCTTTGCTTGATTCAGGGCTTATAATTTAATTTAATACCAAGGTTTAATGCATGTTTGTTTTACAGCCATGACATTTTGTTTTTTCTGTTTCTGCGTCTTAGTGAGCATCCAGGATTGTTAATTTTAAAATAACTGGTGGTGTTCTTTTGGTTTTCTTTTTGTATTTAAGTGTTTTAGTATTCTTTTACCTCCACTTTTGTTTGACCTGCTTTTGACATACATTCCCTTGCCTGACTCAGAGCGTGACTTTTAAACATTTAACGTTTTATAATGGGGCATTTAAACAAAGTCTTACTGGTTTTCAACTTTGCTTATTTATTCTTTAACTATGTTTTCATCTGGTCGCTTCCCTTTTGTGTCTTTATGGCCTGACAAGTTTTATCCATGGAAAAACAATAAGTAATTTAATGTAATACCATTGATTAATTTGAGTGATCTAGATGGCAGATTGTAGTGAAACTTGAAGGAAGATTAAACGAAGGCCGTCTGTTAGGCAAACATTAGGTCTGAAGCTGCTCAAAGTGTTCTCGTTAAACTGGCTAGACACTGCCTGCAGTAGGTTCTCGACTACTTCCATTATCAAGTACCAGCAAGAACATGTGATTAACATGTTTGGCACATTACCTTTAAATTGATGACTGTATTTCTATAAATAAGCATCACAATACATTTCCTACTGTTGTTTTCATTTGTATTTTGTACTTTAAACATGTTCTACCTTTTCAGATTATAACTTTTTTATTGCCAGTCCATCACCCACTGCATTTCAGAGCTTGTTTGTGGTTGTATTTGCATGCAGATAATTTGAACACAAAAACTAAACTATGTGATATTTACAGTTAACTCGGACAGGTGTTGACATGTAGCCCAGCTTTAGGAGAACAAGGAGTTTACTGGAGATGCACCGGAAAGCTTAATATTTTTAAAACTACAGTAATCCCTCCTCGATCGCGGGGGTTGCATTCCAGAACCCCCCGGCGATAGGTGAAAATCCGCGAAGTAGAAACCATATGTTTGTCTGGTTATTTTATATATTTTAAGCCCTTAGAAATTCTCCCACACTGTTTATAAATATTCTCCGCACAGTTATACAGTAAACCCTTGTTTATCGCGGTTAATCCGCTCCAGACAGATAAATGAATTTCCACGAAGTAGGATTCTTTATTTATAAATCTAATATTTTCGCAGTTAGAGCATAGAAAACCTGTTTACGACCTTCTACATACGTTTTTTAACATTATTAGAGCCCTCTAGACATGAAATAACACCCTTTAGTCAAATGTTTAAACTGTGCTCCATGACAAGACAGAGATGACAGTTCTTTTCCACAATTAAAAGAATGCAAACATATCTTCCTCTTCAAAGGAGTGCGCGTCAGGAGCGGAGAATGTCAGAGAGAGAGAGCGAGAGAAGTAAACAATCAAAAATCAATAGGGCTGTTGGGTTTTTAAGTATGCAAGCAACGCGATAAAGCAGCCGCAATGAGGGGATCAGTGTGAAGGTAGCCTTTCAGCATTTTTTAGAGGAGCGTCCGTATCTTCTAAGCAAACAGCCCCTCTGCTCACACCCCCTCCATCAGGATCAGAGAATGTCAGAGAGGGTGAGAGAGACAGAGAAAAGCAAACAATGAAAAATCAATACGGGCTGTTAGAGCTTTTAAGTGTGCAAAGCACCGCGCAGGAAGCATATGGTATATCATTGAGGAGTTTTATTTAATATGTAATACGTGCTCTGATTGGGTAGCTTCTCAGCCATCCACCAATAGCGTCCCTTGTATGAAATCAACTGGGCAAACAAACTGAGGAAGAATTTACCATAAATTGAAAGACCCATTGTCCGCAGAAATCCACAAACCAGCGAAAAATCCATGATATATATTTAGAAATGCTTACATTTAAAATCCACGATGGAGTGAAGCCGTGAAAGTCAAAGCGCGATATAGCGAGGGATCACTGTAATACTGGAAAATGGCATGGATGAAATTATCAATGACACAGTATTGCTTTTTAATAGTGCAGTTCTGGATCCAGTGTTTTGGGTTCAATTCCTTCACCTGGAAAGTGTACAGTATGTGCGGAATTTGCACTTCACCCTATATCTATGAGGGTTTTCCTTGGGGTACTCCAGTGTTTCTCCTGCATTTTAAAAGACATGCATTTTAGTATAATTGGTGATTACCAATTGGCCACATGTGTGTGTGGGTTTGTGTTTGGTCCTTTGATAGGCTGGTGTCCTGTCCAGAGCTGTTTTCCTGCCTTGTACCCAGTGTTGCCAGGATAAGCAGTGGACCTCTGTGACCCTGAATTGATTTTAGCAGGTTTGAGAATGTTATGTTGTTATAGTTATATGTTACAGTATTGCTTTTAAATGGAATTCAACAAAGATTTATTATATTAGGATGAATAAAAATAGAAAATTCAAATCATATGACTCATTGAAACAGAAACGTCTATTTCA
Source organism: Polypterus senegalus (assembly GCF_016835505.1). Classification (NCBI taxonomy): domain Eukaryota; kingdom Metazoa; phylum Chordata; class Cladistia; order Polypteriformes; family Polypteridae; genus Polypterus; species Polypterus senegalus. The sequence continues at coordinate 136,487,136 of NC_053157.1, forward strand.
GTTTAAATGGAAAATAAAATATAAATAGCTGGCAAAGTGATTAATTGATTAGCTTGAAATCTAGCGATTTTGGAAACTACTGACCTTATGATTTAACAATAAAATATGAAGGCTTTACGTCTGTAACTGTTGATGAAAACATCAGTTAAGGGAGACAAGCATACCAATTAAAACAGTGTACTGTGCACTGTGGTTGGGCAGTGTAAAGACAGTTTCAAAAACAAAGAAATTTTGGGACGTCAACCAGTTTGCCCCTTTTATTTGCCTTCAGATGAACTTAAAGTTATGGAAAACTCATAAGAAAATTCACGACTTTGCACTGCTCCCCAGACTGGGATCTCTCATAAATAGAAGCACAAATAATTATTTTTAAGTGTCGCTAAGACAGTGCTGCATCTTGACGGCCGGACCAGAAGGGGCAGGAACTAGGCGACATGTGTGTGACAACACTTAAGTGCATGGTCCCTAATAGCAATGGGTTTATGTTTGTTACTGGATAATCATACTTATTCAACAATTGGGCATTGAAGTAATATTAAAAATACCAATTAATATCTGGCAAAAATAAAGTATGCTAGTGTGAATAGCACTGTTGGCAACACTATGTCAGAACCATTTTAGGTCATATGTGTTACTTTTCTGGACTTTTTTAGGTAAAGGTAGAAAACCATAACAATTGAAGAATTTTAACATAAGTCAGGAGACTGGGAATGCAGTGTTTTTTAGGAATGGTACCAGTGTATTTGGTCACCTTTCTTTTTCTTTTCACACAGATTTAGATATGACTGAATGGTTCACTGCATAAACAAGACTAAACAAAATGATTCAGGTTATTAATATATGTTCCTAAAACCTTATTACAGAAAGCAAGTTGCCTTTAAATCTTATTTTACTGTATATCTTATTAATCTCCAATTACTAATTTATTGACCAGCCATATTTGAAGTGTACAAGGTGATTCTGTTTGCTATGTAGTGTGTTTGATTGTTTTTCTTTCTGACCTTGCCATTGTGTTTTTCTGATGCGGTTTGAAGCCTGTATCATTCAATTTTGATATTATTTTTTGATTCAAACTTTATTTAAAATAGATTATCTTTGCATCATTTCCTGATTTTATGGAGCGGTTGCTATGGTGTTTCTAGGTAGTTGGGCTGGGAGGTTGTGACGCATAATGTCACTAGTGCAACAGTTTGAAGGTCAGTGCCATGTACTTTATATTATATGAGATTGTGGATAATTTCCTTGAGACTTTGCATGCAGATTTCTTTTGTTTAATATTTCCTGGTAAAAGAACATTAGCTATGATTTTTAACTACTATTTAGAATTCTGGTGATTCTGAGGCTATAGATCTGTGCCAGCAATCAAAAGGTTGCTGGTTCGAATCCCATAAACACCAGAAGTGACTCTACTCTGTTGGGCCAAGACCTTAACCTGCAATTGCTTCATCCTGGGTATGACGTTAATCTGCATTCAGCCCTGCAAACAGGTCCTTCAACTTACAGGGAAAACGTGGAGGTTGATAGCAGGATTGGCATTCCAGCCACCATAAAAAACCTCACATTGTTCCAGTTTGGTGTTGAGGTGTCACCTGCTGCACTCAGGTCAAATCCAGGTGGGTCACGGCGTGATGAGGGGGGCAACGCATTGTATCAGCGCTTGCACCCAACCTCTCTCTTCCTGTTATCTCCCAACCCCATTTCAATTAAATGTCCCCTCTCCCAATTACAGGTAAAACACTGTCTCAGTCCCTTTGACACTTTTACTAGTTTTAGTGATTGAAACAGTTCTCTTATTAAAGCAAATTCACAGCACACAAACCACAAGCAATTTCTTTTCTAACTGTAATTATAAGCATAATAGTAATTGGGATTACACATTCTTCCTATAGCTACATGGGCTTTTTCTTATGGTGCTTCAGTTTACTCTCACTTCCAATCCTCACTTGCCCCAAATCAGTGGCAGGATGTGACTGTCTGCACTACAGTGGACTAATATTCCATCCAGGGCTGATTTGTGCCTTGAATAGGTACCAACTCTTCATAATTCTGAAATTTAAATTACCAGTAGTATTAATATTGTCGCATGTACAGATTGTAGTGAGATTATTCCGTGTATGGCCAAACAATGTGCAACATATCACCTCTCTCTGGCATCATGATAAATAAGAATATATTAAAATACATAACTTTAGTTAAACTGATGCAAAATTACAAATCTGCTTAGTTGTGCAATAATGTGTGAATTATATACTTTCAAATCCTTCACAACTAAAATTAGCAGATTTGGGGCATAGATGGATGAATTTGATATGCAATCTTTTAGCCCTTGCTATCCATTCAGGGAACGTTTACTGAGCCTGCTCTAGGCAAAAACCAGCTCTGGATTTATTGCTATATTATATACACACCCTGACACAACACACACTACAGGTGTTATAATACATTTTTCTTTAATATTTTATGTCGCTGTCCTTAACAACACTATTAGAGGCTCCATTCACACGTGCATGCTAAGTTTGGCACACAGGGGCTCAGCATTTAGAATTGCTAGCCAAGCATAGACTAGATAGCCAAAGACAACTGGAGGATTGTATATTCGGCTTAAACACAGAACAGTATTTTTGTCCTCTGCCAGTACAAAATCTTTTTTCCTTGTTGGGAGAATAAGAACCGGCATGTAAGCATTATGATATTTCTGTATTTTGTGGAGGAGGAGTTCAGCCCCTACCTGCCCTTGTTTGGAGACAGAGAAGACCAGCAAGTGAAGCAGACAGTATTAAAAGGCTTGGACAACAGCCAAATCCTTTGAAGCAAGTGTCGGCAAAGTCCGAAAACCCTCTCAGCGTGGGGACGAAAAATGGCAGACTACGTAGATCCAGATTCCCACCTGGATAAAAGTCTTTGTCATCTGCTTTCCGTCTGTAACCGCGTCAACCGTCAGTAAATGTAAGCTAAAGTATATTTTTCTCATGTGATTCTTGTACCGCCATAATCACGATGGGAGGGATATCGCCTTTTCTGTCATATTACTATATTATTTAGTTACTTAATGTGCCGCAATTTCAAAAGAACACATTTCCGGAGAGCTAATGCCTCTTAAGGAAACAACAGGATAGTTTACACCAGTAAACTGAAGTACTGTAACACCATGTCTTTGAAGTACTGAAAAGAAAATCCATGCAAGGAGAACATGCAGACACAACACAGAAAGTATTCCATCCTAGCAACAAGCTAGGTACCCACTTGGCACAAGATGAAACACCATAGTTCCCTCCTCCAAAAAAGATTTGTTATACAATACAATTTACTTTTGCATAGCCTAAAACCACACAAGAAGTGCCGCAATGGGCTTTAACAGACCCTGCCTCTTGACAGCCCCCCAGCCTTGACTGTCTAAAAAAACAAGGAAAAACTCCCAAAAAAAACCCTTGTAGGGAAAAAATGGAAGAAACCTTGGGAAAGGCAGTTCAAAGAGAGACTCCTTTCCAGGTAGGTTGGGCGTGCAGTGGGTGTCAAAAAGAAGGGGGTCAATACAATACACAGAACAGAACACAAGTAATCCTCAATAAAGTATAAAAATAAAAATATTACAAGTACGGAGCAGAATTTAACACTAGATGATAGCACATAATATGATTTGGATTTGTTTAGAGTCCTGGAGATCTCAGCTATCAAGCTGCCTCCCCCATTTGTCCATTCCACAGCTGAGACAGTGCTGGGCCAGTCAATCTGATGAAAGGACCTACCCAACGATTCCTGCGATCCTCCATCTGGGATGACTTTACCATAGGCAAGTAAAACAACTTGGCAGGTTGTCCATGGCACCAAGTGCCACATTTGAGTACAGAGAACAGAAACCGAATAGGTGAGAGTTAGTAACAAATTATAACTATCATGTTACTTATGTTTTAGTGCTAATGACTGACAACAGAGATGCAGTATGTACAGTAAATCAGCAGCTTTAGTCAGGATATGCTAAACTGAAGTAGTGATTCTTCAGCCGGGATTTAAAAGCTGAGACCGAAGGGACATCTCTTATTGTAGCAGGCAGACCATTCCACAGTTTTGGGGCCCTGTAACTAAAAGCTCGACCTCCCACTGTTATTTTATTAATCCTTGGAATCATAAGCAGACCGGCATCTTGAGATCTTAATGTGCACTCTGGTTTGTAAGTTATGATAAGTTCAGACAAGTAAGCCGGACCTTGGCCATTTAATACTTTATATATTAAAAGGAGGATTTTGAAATCTGCCCTAAACTTAACTGGGAGCCAGTGTAAAGATTTAAGAACTGGAATTATGTGTTTGTATTTTCTTGTTCTTGTAATAATTTTTGCAGCAGCAGTTTGGATTAACTGGAGGCTGTATAAAGAATAATTTGAACATCCAGTGAACACCGCATTGCAGTAGTCAAGCCTACTAGAAGTAAATGCATGACTTAATTTCCCAGAATCCTGTTTATTTCGAAAGCGCCTTAATTTCCCAACATTTTTAAGATGGAAAAAACATGATTTGGACAGCTTTGTAATGTGCACTTTAAATGACATGCTAGAGTCAAAAATAACTCCTACATTGTGGGCTGATTCAGTAAAATTTGTTATACGTGTCCTATGAGGCCACTTTGGTTCTTTTAAACCTAAAGTTAACAGTATCCATAAAAGAAAATAATAATGTCTAGATGGGATATGGGAAAAGAAGAGTTAACCATCAGTGAGATTTGTATTTTAATGTTTCTGCACTACAAAGTCCGTAGGCAAGTACCTCCATTTTTAAAAGTGAAGTATGAGATATGTCAAAATTGAGCTACACTAATTTATTTATTTTTTCTGTGACAGAAAAGACCCTAGCAGCACAGAGCAAATTTTTCAATTAAGCTTTCCCTTGTGGCAATAGACAAAGTTCAGTTAAAACTACTAATGGTTTTGTTTTAATTAATATTATAGATGGGACTTGTTTACTATCAATTAGTCAGATTACTTTTGTCATCTGTTTATTTTCATCTTCTCTGTTGTCTCTCTTCATAATTAAAGATTTCCAAATGAGCATTATTCTTGTCATTATTACTTTTTGACATACTAGTCATGAGTATATGCGAAAGAGTGAGCTCCAGAAATAAACCCATTTACATTGCTAAAAATAACAAATTAATAATTAATGGGAAATTATTACATTATTTTCTTTTGTGCATTATAATTTTCAATTCATTCCTTGGAACTCATTCTAAATAAATACACAAGAATCAGCCTGAAAACTGGTAAAATGGATACATTTTACTGCAAGACATCATAAATAAAAATGTCATTTTAAACATTTGTTAATGTGTTATTGTGTTGCTTCATATAGTTTGCCTTTTGAGTTCACATTCAGGTTGTACATATAATGAATCTAGCTATTGTTAATTATATATTTTTTGTCAATAAGCTGTACATAAAAGCAGACTCTTTAATATACATTGTGAAAGCCGGCCCGGGCACAGACAGACGGACATCATATTTCACCCAACACACTTTTTATTTACACTAATTATTTACAAGTTTTGCTCACGTGCACTCACAAACCCCAGTGCCTCCTGCACCGATTTCCCCAAGTCCAGGCCATACAGTCCTACTGCCTTTCTCCTGGCCGCCTCCAGTCCTTCCTCTCGCTCCGTCCTCTTCCACCTGACTTCCGCTCTAGACTGAAGGGAGGCGGCCCCTTATATAACGCTCCCGGATGAGCACCAGGTGTTCCCGGCATTCCCTCCTTGGCCACGCCCCAGCATGGCGGAAGTGCCGGCTGTCCTCCCGGCAGCTCTCCGGGCGCCACATTAAGTCTGGGCTCCAGGGTTCCTCAGGCACCAGGGCGCCGCCTGGCGGTGGCCACAGGCCCCTACAGGGTTGGGCTTCCAAGCCCTCTACCCGTGGCCCCCAATACAACCAGGGCGATCGCCCCCTTGCGGTCTGGAGGAGGCACAAGCCCTCCTCTGGTCCTCCAAGGCGTCCCGGCTGGGCTCCTGCCCCGGCCGAGGACCACACAGGATAAACCGGCATCGGGCGCCGCCTGGCGGTGGCCACTGGTCCCTACAGGGATGGGCTTCCAAGCCCTTTACCCGAGGCCCCCAACAAAACCAGGACGGACGCCCCCTCGCGGTCTGGAGGAGGCACAAGCCCTCCTCTCGTCCTCCTGGGCGTCCCGGCCGGGCTCCAGCCCCAGCCGGCGACCACAACATGCAGTATGTTTTGAAATTAAATTATGAAATAACAATCATTAATTTCTTATACACAAATACCAGCACTGAGAAACATGGCAAGGAAAGGAATAAGTGACCAAGAGATGAAACGTAGTCAGAAAACAAGTCAAAGTTCAAACTAGGGAAATCATTTCATTGAGAAAGCCAAAATAAAAAATAATCCTTGTCAGAGACTGAAAGATGAATCTAGAACCAGAAAATTTAATCAAGAAGAAAAACACATGAAGTTTATTTGTATGCACAATCTTGGACATACAGGAGATGCACAAGGCAGACCAGTATAACTTTGCAACAGTGTCATCACATTTTGTGCTCTTTCAGTCATTCCTGCATGGTAGCAACCATACTACAAAACAAAACAGTGCTGCAGTAGGACGTGAAAATCAAAGAACTCCTTCAAAATAAATATGAAAATACAAATATTTGACAGAAACAAATTCTGTGGTACTAAGAACCACAAATGTGAAGCATACACATAAGAAAAGTAACAAAAACCCAAATTTTTAAATGAAATCAGATCTTAACACATGCAATGCTTATATATCACATATTATATTTTACTATAACATATATAACATTCTCCATCTCACTTAGTCAAAGGAGGTGAGAGCCTATCCCAGGTGCAGTTGGCTTAAGGTAGGAACTAACTCAAGATAAAATGCCAGTCCATCAGTGTTCCCACTCACACGCTCAACCACACACTCAGGGCCCATTTAGAATTGTGACCTGTGGAAGAAATTCCAGAGTACCAAGTGAAAACGCACAGATACAGTGAATAGAACATCAGATCTATCAAGCAGTAACGCTAACTAATGTGCCACCATACTGCCCTAATGCACAACACAACTTATTTGCACTCCATACTTTATGTGGACACAATTGTTTTGTATAGCACATCATGTCTTATAGTTTTATATTATAAAAATTGCATTTTTCATATGGCTGTTCCTATGATATATTTTGTGTTAATTTATATGCAAGTACATTTATAATGAGTATATTGTATCGTCTCAAGTATACTGGGCATGTCGCTTTAACTTTGTTTCTAACATTTTATAGAATGCTGTGTGCACATGGCATGTTCTTTCAGGTTTTTTTTCCTGAGGAATTCAGTTCCTTCCTGCATCCTAAATATAAGCTATGACAGTCCTTGACATCCCTAAAATTGGTTTAGCTCCACTGCACTGGTAAGTGACAGTGTGTGCCCTGCCTCTGCCACCTCCAGGGGGCTGGATCTGCCTCTTTCATAATATCAAATACTATAAATGGTTTAAACACTGTAAACATGGTTTTGTTATGCTTGAGTGGTCAACCTTTGTATAAATTATGGGATATGTACACATCAGACCAAAGAACAAATTGGTCTTTTTTATTATGTGTTTACTAATACTGTAACTGTTCAAGTGAGTAAAGTAACAAAGCAAACCTCTGCAGCCTTACTCTGTATGGTGGGATGCATTCATTTAATTTTCCAAAACAATTTTTCACATTTGTAAAAACTTGGGCTTCTTTATATGCAAGATGGATCCCTGTCTGTATGGGTTACCTATTTGTTTCAGAGAGGATAGTAAGTGGAATGAAGCATAATAGAATACAGAATTTGTGTTATATAAAGTCATTAATATAGTTCCCATTAAGTACATTATTTGTTATTTTTGTTTTTCCCAGGACATCCAATAGCACCCAGACCCTGTCCTCATGTCAGACCATGGAGACATGTGCCTCTGATGAATACTTTCAAGCTTTAAACCATGCAGAACAGACCTTCAAGAAGATGGAGAACTATCTGAAACACAAGCAACTGTGTGATGTAGTTCTGGTGGTTGGAGACCGAAAAATCCCAGCTCACAGGTAAAACAAGAAACATGCACAACTGAGATTATTAATGCTACTGTATACTACTTTTATATTTTCTCAACTGATCATGCAAGTGGCTGACATATTTAGAACACTATGATAGTACTCTTTCACTTTGAAATCACAGAGATTGCTTCTCCAAGTCATCTAACATAAATTAACTTAATCCTCGACTACTTTTTGCACAAGTGCGGACTTCTTCCTTTATTATTATTATGCATTAATGTAATGTATAATAATAACCTGTGACCTGAGTTTAGAAATGTCACATATGCTTGTCAGAAAAGGCAGCTCCAGTACCCTCATTCAAAGGGACCATTGGCCAACCTAGATGAAGCCAGAAAATAACAGATAAACCAACAGAGAAAGATGCATTAATTCAAGTTCAAATTTATTGTCATTTGTATATACATGAGACATAACAATTGTCACCCACAGGCTAGTAACAATAGCACAGTACAATCAATTTTAGGCTCAGTAGAACTCTGGGCTCAAGGCAACTTTAAAGCCATCCTTAGAGTCACTTCTTGGAATCAAATCTGACGTCACAAGTAACCTGGTGTCCCTGAACTCCTGCACCTTCAGTTACTGTAACAGGGCAAAGTCTTCCCATCACCTGGCATCACCTTCTTCTCTCCCGCCTTATGACTTTTTTTTTTTGTTCTTTATTTCGCCATATACAATTTCTTGTATTAGGAATTTGTTAGTTTTCGCATACCCCTTGGGGTCAGAGTGCAGGGTCAGCCATTGTATAGCACCCCTGGAGCAATCACAGGTTAAGGGTCTTGCTCAATAGCCCAGCAGAGTAGGATCTCTTTTGGCAGTGACGGGGATTTGAACCGGCAATCCTTCTGGATACCAGCACAGATCCTTAGCCTCAGAGCCACCACTCCAGACCTAAACACTTTGTGCTTCCTAGTATTGGTCAGGAGGTATTTTATTTTGTTTCTATCTCTCTCTGGGCTCACGTTCTGTCTTTTGCTACACTGCAGCTAAAAGTGACTTGATTCTCAATTTTTGGTTCATATCCTATTGTTTATTTGTCTTTTCAAATAAATTTTGCAAGCCTTCTAAATATGATATCAGTGTATTCAGATATCCATCCTGAATGTGCTCAGCTGCAGTACTTCATATTCAGTGCAGGAAGTCTGTGAATTCTACACGTTGTGGTAGGAAGAAAGAATAATAAATACAAAAAATGATTGTAGCTACAGCTTTAAGTGCAGTTACACTCCCATATCTGAACGCAACAATAAGTGGCCACAAGAAAGGAACCAGGACTGGTGGAAGTGGATGGTTTAAGTGAAAAATGATGGTTTGAGAATTTCATACTCGATTGAAGCATACCATTTCCTTTAGGAAACACATAGCAGTTAGGCTATTTTGGCTGCTGTCAGTTGCCCTAATTTTTTTTTATTAAATTCACTACCCCTTTTTCTTTGCATTGGCACACTGCATTGGTACTATAACACTGGTTCTTAAACAGTCCCTCAGACTGATGCTTACTTCATTACCTCTTTTTTAAGCTGCTATAGTTTAAAGTGTCTGCCAAGCAAATAAAACGAAATATAAATGGTACTGTAATCCATCTTGCTTTTCATCAAGAAACAGTGTCAATTTCCAGACAATTCCAATTTAAAACTTCAAACACATGCCACATTTACGACACATGTGACTATATTGAATTTAGTACCACATGCAGAAGTTGTCTTAATCCAATGTGTTTGTCTTGCAGTTCACCCTTCCCTAAAAAGACTGGATCTGTGTCATGTGTAAATGAAAGAAATGGAACTGGTCTATTGTGAGAACTTAGCATAAGATCTTGATGGCAACTAATGAGTCACCTAGCCAGGCCACAGCTTTTTCTTCTCCAAACTATTCCCCCTATCTGTTGCAGTTGTGTTCTGTTTCCTGCACTTGCATGATGATGCATGATGAACATGTATTGTCATGGTCAGCATGTTCTTTCCTTGCTCTCCTAAGTCATTGTTTCTCCCAGCAGATGCCACTTTTTCAAGGCTGTAAGACTCTTGTCAAATGGGTTACTCATCAAAATATGATTATATCAGTGAAGGAGTAGCTATTATGCAAATGGTGGCACTCTCCTGAGAGCAGAGTAGAGCAGAATTGAGTAGTGAACATGTTAAGTGTTTATTTATTTAATGATTACATTATGCTGCATTATTTCCGATTGCCTCTTTTTTTTTTTCTTTCATGGAAACGATGAGGAAATTCAGGGCAACAAGTCTTTAAAACAACAAATCAATTAAAATGAAAGGAAAAAGAGTTAAGTAAAGGGTTAAAATGAAAGCCTGCAGCCACTGCGGTCCTCCAAGACCGGAGTCCTAGTGGGAAGTTGTTTTTTTTCCTATACATTCCATTGCACATGAACACAGCATATGACACAAACATTATTGCGGTCTGCATGACATTGTGCGTATTCTGTTATAGTACTAATAGAAGTATCCTCACATGTGCAGTGTGCGTTGAAACTCTTACTTGCATGCCCACCAACGTGTAACATATCACCACTCTCCAGTGGCCAAGATTACCTGAATACTCCTGTCTCTGTTGCACTCACACATAACATACAGTAGCTTCATAACAAATCTCTTTGTTCAAAACTATATACATCTACACATTTTTAACCCTTTGAGACCCATGCCCATAAATGGATGTCTGGACATATATTAGTAATTTTGAATGTAACTGTTTGAACTTTGTTTCAAGAGTAAAGACCATTTGCCTTATGCAAGAGATGGGAAAAAAAAAATTTCCTTTGGACTTTAGAAGTCTTGTGACTTTGACATTTGTGTTGCACTTTTGAAGACCCCCTTATAGTCTTGGTATTATGCTTTGCCTTAAACACAGTTTGCCTATCGTTTCTAAAAGTCACAGTAACATTCACACAGTTATCCCACCAAACATGGACATATCCCTTAGATCACAACACCCGATTCCAGGATGGAAAAGCAGCTCCCATTGCCAATGCATTGGCTGTTAAATGTGTCTAGTGCCACTGAATTTGCAAATAATTGTGTTTTGTGAGAGAAATTCTATTGGTGTTTTTGAGAAATATGAGGATGTAGATTACTTTTTTGGACCAAAAAGGTCATGTTCCTTTAACCTGTCAGAATAAAATATATTCCCCATTCCAGTAAAGCATTTGGTTGCTTTTCTCTGCTCAGTTTCTGGTGCTGTAAGGCCTTTTTGTAGCATAAAGACCAGCAGGGTGCCCATTACTTTAAATGCATTTACTATAGACTTTGATTTTAATGCATTTTAATTTGTATGCCACAGCTTTTACGATATAATGTATGAAGCAACATTTCATTAGCCATTCAGCAGGTTCTGAGTGTCTCCTGGAAAACAAAAATGTTGCACCAAAATAAAGTATGTAAAAATAAAAAACATAATAATTTCTGCAATTTCCAGAGTAATTTTCTGCCTAGAACTTCAACACAGTCTAAATACACTCTATATGATTCGCTTTTGCGTTACATTCTAGTATGAAAAACAAAAACCGGTTCATTTCATAATGTTGACCCCATGCTAAATCTATACTGGTAGTTACTTTGAATATTATTTCCGTACAAACATTGTTTTTAATACATTTTGGAGTGTAGTTTCCATTTTTAGCCAGGAAAGAGGTGATAATTGCTGCTCTATAATTACTGAGATTAAAAACTGACGAAAACTGATTTTTGTTTTCCACAAAATTTGCCAGTAACCATGCTTACAAACAAAACCAAAACCAGGCAAAACTTTTCCAGTACTTTAGATTATAAAACACTCAAAACTGAGACCCCATTCCCAATTTATTGTTGCATTTCTACTTTCTGTTGAAGTAAAATCTGTGCAGCAACTGCACATTTCATTGATGTCAATAAATAAATACAAGCTGTTTGTGAAAATGTGTAATTTCAGATAAGCAGATATTTTCTGTCTCAAGATGTGATCCAGGGAGATCCTTTCATATGAACATAACTCCATTAACATTTTTAATTTCCTTTACAACAAAATAGTATGTCTTTTCTCTTTTATATTTTGCCTGATTGCTATTCCAGCTGCCAATAAAAATCACTCTCTGATTCCATTCTAGATTTTGTTTCATTCAAATGGTGCCCTGGAAAGACAATGCTGTGCCACATCAGGATTCTAACTTAAAGGATAAATCACACTACATTATATGTCAACCATGAAGCCCCCATTCACTTCACTCTGGCGGAATCGATGTTCTGTCAGATTGAACGCATCATTTACTGTACATGGTCAGTAATTAGTTCACAGTTTTTCACTGCAGAAAGTTAACGTTAATTTGTTTAATTGGTAAGAAAAGCAAGTTCACCACCAGCTGACATTATGTGAAAGAATTGCTCATTTGGAAGTGTAGCAGCATTACAGTGAGCCCTAAGAAAAATAACAATGTATTGTTATGTGAAAGAAGTTTTAAACAAATGTACACTTAATTACAGAGTCTAAATGAAAGTGAGAATTTTTTTTCTTTTCATTTTTCAGCTAAGCTGCAAACAGGGAGGCTCGAAAGTACTCATGGTTATGATATAGGAATTGCATGGAAAATCAATGCTGTTTTCATAATTGTCACTTACTATCCTAGAGCCACTGTTGACAAAAAATCATCAGTCTGGGTAGATTTGCCACCTTTTGCCCTTCAGATGGACAACCCCACAAAGGATAAATTCCTGTTCCTGGCTACTCATGTTTTATAATTTAATTCACCCTGGGCTCTCAGACATTCAGATTAATTGGGTATTAGCCAGTATTATTGACATCTGATAAAAGGCAGCTAATGACCTTAAAGATGTAATCTCCTGATATCCATAAAGTATAGCTCAGAGGGCACAGGAGGAGAGTGGCTCTGAAGAGAAATCTGTCTTGCTCATATTAGCTTAGTGATGACCAGCTTCCTTTATAGCACTCTAATCGTTTTTTACAGTTGACTTCTGACACACCATTAGATGGTGGATAACCTCTGTCCATGAGAGCCCGGGGGGATTGAGGGTGGGGGGGGAGTATTTCCTAGGTTAATGTCAGTAATGGATATAGATTAGAGTGGATGGGGGGGATGGGAATGCTGTGCATGGTATATTTTGTATATTGTATTTATTCTATTACGTCATATTCCAATAAAAGAACAAATCTGATCACAAAAAATAGCAAAGGTGCTGTCCTGTACATTGTGAGTTGAACAAGCTCCATGGAACATGATTCCGCTTCTTGAAGCTGTGTGAAATACATTTGTTGTTGCTCCAGTTTCCCTCATTGTAATGACAGACTTGTTAGCTTCTGGTGAGCTACACGCCAACCTTGCTCTTACTTCAGTCAAGCTACCTTTCTTCTAATCTAATAATGTAATGCAATGTAATGACGTCTGTGTGGTGGTCCAGGTGTATATTAAAAAATTATTTTTTTATGTACTTTTTCCAAAAAGCATACCCCACACATAATAATCAGAAAAGAGGATGTGTTTCATAAGAGATTACAATGTCACAGAGATCTGTAATAATAGTGGTTACTATGCCAGTCACAAAAACCCACAACAGCTCAGCTGGACCTCTGCTTAGACACTAACCACCGGCCTTTTTATCTGTAGCCGGATCCTTCAAATACAGCAGTCTACTGACATAAATATAAAAAGTACAGCTACTAAGATGTAATTAGCAACAGACCAAGGGCCTCATGTATATACGGTGCATATGCACAAAAAGCCTGTTTCCACATTCAAATAGCGATGTATAAAACCTAAACTTGGCGTAAAGCTGGCAGCACCCAGCGTCAAAGCAGTGCTACTGTTCCAGTGTTTTTTCCCTTTCTTTTTTAGATCCACATCCCTGAAGCGGCTTTATAAATACACTGAAATTAACCGCATATTGTTTATTAGTTTAATGCATCTGATTATAATTAACCTGTAACAATATAATGGTCAACGGAATGGCCAAACTATTCCAAATACCATAGCTGCTTTAGCGTCATTACTCTTACTGCACCTTCTTTTTCTTCTTTCAGCTGCTCCCATTAGGGGTTGCCACAGCGGATCATCTTTTTCTATATTACTCTTACTCTCACTGCACCACTCGGAGCAGCTGATCGGAAAGAGAATTATCAGTATACAGCATCAAGCACACGCTGCCTCGGCCTGCTCTCACACGGCAAACACTTTAAAACCTTTCCTGTACGGACCTCACGGTTCAGAAACAGTTTAATTCCAAGAACTATAAACGCACTCAATCAGTCCATCAAGTGCTCCTTGTAGAACTGTTAGTACTTATTAGTACAATTACCTCACTGTAAACTTGCACTACAGTTATAATATTGCATAACCTGATCCACTTTATAAAGCGCCTATGATGATGATATCATTTTTAGGATGAAATGCAGCAAAATATGTTTATTATATTATACAGATAAAACTTAAACTTGGCATGGTGTCGTTGCTCTATTAAGGATCTTGCTCTCCGTTCACGGATTGTTCCTGCCTCATGCTGTATGCTTGCTGGGACTGGCATGACACTGGAAGGATAGAATAATTAAACATGTACTACAAAGATATTTCAATGTTCCTTAAAAATTTTGAAGAATCGGCGCTCTAAGCTTACAGATGGCTTAACGTCTATTACAGAGCTGATTGTGTGGCGATTGGGTATTTGGTGAAAGAAAAGTAAGGACAGGAATTGGGGGTTAGTATGTTTGAAAGAGACGGTACTGCTGCAATAAATTATTTCATCGAAGGTCGCACACAATCACTGCACCACCGTGTTCCCATGTTTAATAACATGATTTAACTCCTATCATCATGAAAATGATATCAAGTTTACATCTCAGTATTTTAATTATTCAGAGAGCTGTAATATTATGAATGTAATGGATTCTGTGTCCCGTCTGAGGAAGAGAAAGCCTGAAAGCACATACTGATTAACACACATAGAGCACATAGAAGATCAAATACAAAACAAAGCATTTAACGTGCTACTTTAGTTACAATGGGCTTTGAGAAACTAGTAAATTAAACGATTTTAAGTTGAAGTTTATGATGTTCTACTTTAATGACAAAATAAACTACGTGATTAAAGTGGAAATTTCGAGATTAAAGTTGACATTTTGTGTTTTTTTCTTACTGTGTGCCTATTTTCTTTTCTCTGTACCTTAATAAGCTTTCATATGAAACTCGGGTAGTGGGCTATGACTCGCCTTTTCACAGCGACTTTGATATCTGACATCTTTTTTATTTCGGCACTGTGCGACTTTGTGAACTTCAGCATTCGAGTTTCTCCAACACTCTATGTCACTCGATCAACTTTCTTTCATTGTTTTTACCACTGTTTAAACCAACATATGGTACGTTTTTCTTTGCCTCCACTCGGTATTCGCTGAACTTCTTCTATTTCCCCCCCATGCTTTTGTCATTGCCTTTTCACAGAACGCTGAGCTTAAGTGCTATTTATATTGATTTTCATATTCAAAGAGGCGTAATTCTGGGAGGAGACGGGTCAGGACAGGATTTTTACAGCAGAAGAACGTGGATTTATGCATCTAGATTTTTTTGTGCGTAACCGCATTTCCGCTTCTGTGCTTACACCATGTTATAGTGTGAATTCTACGCACGGCATTGTGCATGAGGCCCCAGGAGATGTGTGCATTTTAACAACCTAAAAGCAAAACCAGTTTTTCAAGAGTCTACGACTTTCTGTGAAAACCAGAGGAATAGATAGTTATTGTAGTTGGACACTGTTTTGTTGTGGTAGGGTCCTAGCCTGACCCTGTTTTCGCTTTCTGACTTTTTAATTTATAGAACACAACAGAATGCCCCAAATCCCATATTCCTACCACACATTTAGGGTTGACAGCTACTGTGGGTCGACACATCCCCCTTTCTTTTACATATCTACTCCCAGGTAATTAGATGGAGTAGCAGAACAGGCAGACAGGTGAGAAAGTTACATTTTATTCATAGATTAATTCACGATTTCCAATATTGCCCAACATGAGAAGAGTAAAATGTTGGCAAACTAATACAACCTGGATAACTCAGTTTATGTTGTTTAGGCTGGCAGATGACTCTCTGTCTTAGTATATTGATTAGTGTTTGGTCCATTTTTGTCCAGCATGACCCTTAGATGGAGTGATGTTCTGCATAAATGGAGCAGCAGAGACCATCCTAAATGTCCATGACATACCTTTTGCATCAGTGGTTGTATATTGCATCAGCTCATTTTCAGACCAACTTGGCCATTTCTCCCATCATTCCATCCTAAGTGTCCAGCTTTTGATCAGCACCATGTACTTTCATCTTGGCCACCAGCCTACATTCTATCCCTGGCACCTATAATCACCCATATGTCTCCAGGATATCTTCTTAGAAGGGGTGCTCACGTTTCTAAAACTTCCTCTTTCTAGAGGCTCATAAATTCTACCTGTAGCCTTTAACGCCCTGCCATAATTACACACAGCAGAGCAGCCTTTAACAAAAGAAGATAGATAGATAGATAGATAGATAGATACTTTATTAATCCCAAGGGGAAATTCACATAATCCAGCAGCAGTATACTGATACAAAGAAACAATATTAAATTAAATAGTAATAAAAATGAAAAGAATTAAAATAAAATTAATGTTCGCATTTACTCCCCCGGATGGAATTGAAGAGTCGCATAGTGTGGGGGAGGAACGATCTCTTTAGTCTGTCAGTGGAACAGGACAGTGACAAAAGTCTGTCACTGAAGCTACTCCTCTGCCTGGAGATGATCCTGTTAAGTGGATGCAGTGGATTCTTCATGATTGACAGGAGTTTGCTTAGTGCCCTTCGCTCTGCCACAGATGTTAAACTGTCCAACTTTAATCCTACAATGGAGCCTGCCTTCTTAACAAGTTTGTCCAGGCGTGAGGCGTAAGGTCATAAATGTGTCTAGAAGAACTGGCTTATAAAGTGTCCCCTTAAACAATATGTTTTATTTTAAAATGAAATATTTGATAAAAATATCCACAAAATATGTATCACTATATACGCTAGATATTACCAATTTTTTGGTCTTCACTACAGACACAACTTGCAAGGAGTTGTTTAGCTAAAACTCTAAGATAGAGAGTCATGTTGAGACAGCAAAGCTATGAATTATAAACTGGAATGACTGCACTTAAATCACTAAACCACTTTTGTTAACAGGTCATATCTGTAGTCTTGGGAAAAAGATCTGCTGGTGCTGCACTGCACTTTATACTGTAACTGTTTGTGACTTGAATCATGGTGCCTCTTGGGAGTGAGGTGGCAATCAGGCAAGGTCTCCATCTGCCTGCAGAAATTCTAAAGTGGCAGTGTGACAAACTTAAAAATTCAAACAAAAAAATTTAAATGTTTCTCAAACAACGATATAATATTAAAACACATGAGAATTTTGCTTTCAAAATATAAGTCTGAAGAACTGAAAAAGTCTAATGAAAAAAATGATCTGAAGCAAAAAAATTAAACAATCTTACAGACCAAGATGATTTTTCCGTTCTTAACAGTGGTACAGTATTTCAGCATAGTTAAAACCATGCATGCATATATATACAATAGTTAAAAAGTCACACACTTCTGAATCTGCATAGGACTATAAAAATGTATAAAATTGTTTTTAAATGTGAAATGGTGAAAATGGTCAATTTCCCTTCCATTTACACAGAATAAAATTGTATACTTGCCCTCATATAAGTAGACTATAAATCAATATGTAATTAAAAATGCTTAGTAGGAGATAGGAGACCTTCCATGACAAGATCCTGAATGTTGCTAATGGTTGTATTGGTGTTCCTGGAATTCCCAGAAGGAGGTGTTTTATCTAACAGGGTACCCTGGATATCATCGAAAGGAGTCACAGCGCATGGCTTGATGGCAACTCCAGTTTCTACTGGGAACTGAGAAGGATGGCTGTGAGGGCTCTGAGAGCAGATAAGAAGGCATTTGTTAGAGGAATCTGTGAACGAGTGACACACCATCTATGGTCTAGTGACCCATGTCCTGCTTACTGAGGAGTCAAAATCTGGTACTTATGGATGACGTTGCAATTGTGACCCGCTGGGCTGGCTACTTTGAGCAGGTGTTTAAAGCTAATCCTCTGGTTAGGACATTGGATATCTCTGGGTCCACAGTTCTTGAGTCTGATCCTCCAGTCAGCTGGCAACCACCCAATATTACTGTTTGTACAGGTGGTGAACCAGCTGAGGGTAGAGAAAGCTGCAGGGATTTGTGGTATCTGGGCGAACTTCTTCAGGCTGATGGTAAGACTGTCCTCCTTGCATTGCAAGCAATCTTTGCTTCCATTTGGGAGACGGGAGTCATTCCAACTGACTGGAAAATAGGACTTGTCTCTATCTGGAAAGGGAAGGGTGATCACCTGGATTGCGGCGATTATAAGGAGATAACACTGCTCTTGGTACCAGGCCCTAAATTGGATCCGTGATCACTTGCTCACCTATCAGAAACTGGAGCAGTCTGGTTTTATACCTACGAAGTCTACCATCGGCCGCATCCTGGGACTGGGGGTTTTCATGGAGCTCAAACGTGAATATTAGCAGAGTTTCTTTGCAGCCTTTGTCAGTTTTCATAAAGTGTTTGACTCAGTTGATCAAGCTGCCCTGTGGAACATCCTGAGACTTCACGCGATCCCCGAAAGTTGCTGGATATCATGGCCGGCTTGTTAACTGGTATTGTGAGTGCTGTGCAGAGTGGAGGAAGAACCTCTGTGTTTTTCCCAGTTGATTCTAGGGTTCGTCAGGTGTGTGTTCTTGCTCCTATTCTGTTCAGTGCTTGCATGGACTGGATGTTGGGCAGGGTTGTGGTGTCCAATGGTTTTGGGGCACCTGTTGGTGAAAAAAATGTACTGATCTGGACTTTGCTGACGATGCTGTGATCTTTGCGGAGTCAATGGAGGTTCTGATCGGGGCTCTCGAAAGACTGAGTGAGGAGTCTGAGTGTCTGGGCTTCCTGTTTTGCTATATGGTTGCAAGCCATGGACACTATCCCGTGACCTGAGATGAAGACTGAATTCCTTCTGTATTGTGTCTCTTTGGAGAATTCTTGGGTACCAGTGGTTTGACTTTGTGTCAAACAAGAAGTTGCTCACTGAGTCCCGAATGAGGCACATTACCTGCATTATTAAGGGAGCATCAGTTACGGCGCTATGGCCATGTGGCTTGATTCCCCAAGGAATCAATTCTAGAAGAGCAAAAAACCAAGATTAAACTGGGATTATCATCAAAACAGCATCTGTTTTTGAGCTGTACTTTTGCCTGCTTTGCTTTTATGTCTGTGTGAATTATTTATTTAAAGGTTCAGGGCTAATGTTTTTTCAGAAAGAATGAACACTGTTGCACATATATATATTCTTTCCTGAAAAAGAGAATTTTTCAGTTCTGTTTTCTTTTCCTTCTTTCTATAATTTTTAAACTGTTAATTAAGAAAATCATAAAAGAAAAATATCTGTATATATGCAAGTCAGTGATATCCAGTAATTCTATGTAACTTATTAATTTCTTTTTATTAGGTTGGTCCTATCTTCTGTTTCCGACTACTTTGCTGCTATGTTCACCAGTGATGTGCGTGAGGCAAAGCAGGAAGAAATTAAGATGGAAGGTGTGGATCCTAATGCTCTGTGGGCTCTTGTACAATATGCCTATACAGGTAATAAGTAGCTGATGAGCATTTCTTAATTTCCAGTTACTAGCAATCCTATTATAAAAATAATGCCATTTTGGTTGCTGAAGGCACTTAGTAAGTGTATTTATTTTTTGTCTTTTGAGGATATTTAAGTTTTTAATTTGTTCCTGAGGCAAGAAATTGGTACCAGTGCTAAGATCCTCAGTGCTGTTCAGTAATTGTGCAGGATAAAAGATTAAAACAGCAATCCTAGCTAAGAAGCATCCCACTGAGGAGTTTTTAATTTTTCTTCACTGTGTAGGACAAGCCTTCAGGGTTTATGCATATTCTGAAGAATCATGTGCAAGTTAGTGCTGCCATAAATTTTTATTCTGTCACAGGAAAAAGTAATTTGTGAATTCTGGCTGAAGATGTTCTTTAGTTTATCACAGATTATTAAATATGTCCATACTACAGATATTTTTGCCTTGATAATGCAAATATAATCAACTTATCAATCCATTCGCCCACTTCATTCAGTTATTGGAGGGCAGGGAATCAAAGCTTCTCCCCGTAACACTGAATAGGTTTATGGGACATTGGGACTTCTTTTGGAACAGATGGGACCTGTTCCACCACAACAGATTACATCTGAACTAGTGGGGAACCAATGTACAGGGGAGGCATATAAGTAGGTTAGTTGAGGATTGTTTAAACTAGGGAATGAGGGGACAGGGAGTTTAGGACAGGTCCGGTTTAGAGCTAGGGTGAATTGTATGAGAACATGAGAGCAACCATTAAGATGATATTAAGGAGGCTAAAAGACAGCTGGAGAGGAATTTTGCAGATAAGGTGAAAGATGACCTGAAGGGATTCCTTCAGTATTTTAGTAGTAAAAGAAACATCAAGGAGGAGATGAAGTACATCAGGAATAGACAGTGAAATAGTAGACACTCTAAACTTGCATTTTTCTGAGGTATTCACGAGTGGGAAAATGGATAACCTCCTAGCAGTAAATGGGATTACTAAGGAGGTTCTGAGTGATTTAGAAATTGTAGAGGGACAAGTACTGTTCAGATTAAATAGGCTGAAATCAAACAAATCACCAGGACCAGATAATATTTACCCTTAGCGAGTACATATATAAACCCTTGACACATATTTTTAGAAAGTCACTGCACACAGGGGAGATTCTGAAGGACTTGAAAATGGCAAATATTATCCTGTAATATTAAAGAGGTGACTAGGCAGATCCAAGCAACTATAGGCCAGTAAGCTTAACATGCATCACAGGAAAATGAGTGGAAGGAATTATTAAGGATAAAGATTGAGAAACATGTGGCAAGTACAGGAGTTTTTCTGCATAGTCAGCATGGGTTCAGAAGAGGGAGGTCAGGTTTTACCAACATGCTGGAATTCTATGAGGAAGGATATGCTTTTGATAAGGTTTCACATGAGAGGTTGGGCATAAAACTAAAAGAAGTTGGAGTTTGGAGTGCAGAATTGGCTCAAGCACAGGAAGCAGAAGGCGATGGTGGGAGGAACCGTATCAGAATTGGCTTAAATTAAGAGTGCTGTTCCACAGGGGTCAGTGTTAGGGCTGCTGCTATTTTTAATAAATATAAATGATTTACATAGGAATATAAGTAACACGCTGGTTAAGTTTGCAAATAATACCAAGATAGGTGGATTGGCAGATAATTTAGAATCCGTTAAATCATTACAGAAGGATTTGAAGAGCATACAGGCTTGGGTAGATTTGTGCCAGATAAAATTTAATGTCAGTAAAAGTAAAGTATTACACATAGGAAGTAAAAATTTTGGTTTGGATACACAAAGGGCGATCTGAAAATCAAGAGTACACCTTATGAGAAGGATTTAGGAGTCATAGTGGACTCTACGCTATCAACTTCCCGACAGTGTTCAGAAGCCATTAAGAAGGCTAACAAAATGTTAGAATATATAGCACGATGTGTGGAGTACAAGTCCAAGGAGGTTATGATCAACCTTTACAATGCACTGGTGAGGCCTTATCTTGAGTACTGTGTGCAGTTTTGGTCTCCAGGCTACAAAAAGAACATAGCAGCGCTAGAAAAGGTCCAGAGAAGAGCGATTAGGCTGATTCCAGGGCTAGCAGGGGATACATTATGAAGAAAGATTAAAAGAGCTGAGCTTTTTCAGTTTAAGTTAAATAAAATTATGAGGTGACATAATTGAATTGTTTTAAATTATGAAGGAAATTAGTACAGCGGATGGAGACTGTTATTTTAAAATATACAACACGGGGACACAGTTGGAAACTTGTTTAGGGTAAATTTCGCACAAACATTAGGTCGTTTTTCTTTACACAGAGAACCATAGACATTTGGAATAAGCTAACAAGTAGCATGGTAGGTAGGCATTAAGACTTTAGGGACTTTAAAACTAGACTTGATTTTTTTTAAGAAGAAATAAGTGGATAGGATTGGTGAGCTTTGTTGGGCTGAATGGCCTGTTCTTGTCTAGATTGTTCTAATGAATGGCAAGATATAATCCTAGATAGGGCACCAGTATTCAGCCTGACATTAAATATATTTTATGTGGGTGGGTTTTCATCATAATCCCCAATCCTGTGTTATGATTAAGATCACATTTCCGAATAGTCCTTGGGTATATCATATTGTCAGACAGAGTGGGTAATTATAAATCAAAGTTTATTTTAGTTTGGCATAGATGGTAAAATAATAACTTTTTCAAATCCTGTTTCAGTACAGACATTCTCTCTGTAGTGTTGCAACGTAACACCATCTGTCAGCTGTGAATCACTGGCCTTCACATTACAAAAAAGCTCTCTCCTCTTGGTGAGCAATAAAAAGAATACTCATCCCGATTAGCAAAACAGAGAACTTTTGAGGTGCAGCATTGTATTTCCACATGTATGACTTCAGTAATGTGTTCTAGCTAATCAGATATTCAAACTTGAAGTAATAGTAGATTCTGGAATGGTACAGTTATAGACATGCTCTTTAGTTTCATGGCAGAAACCAGTAGGACAGTGATCCAGGCCAGCCACGTAATAACACGCACAGTCATACAGACCAAATTTACAATTGACAATTACAGTAACGTGAATCCCTAAATCCAAAGAGGACTGTTTCATTTATGTTAGGTAGAATGCCCAGAGGGGACTGGGCGGTCTCATGGTCTGGAATCCCTACAGATTTTATTTTTTCTCCAGCCGTCTGGAGTTTTTTGTTTTTCTGTCCCCTGGCCATTGAACCTTACTCTTATTCGATGTTAATGTTGATTTATTTTTTATAATTATGTCTTTCATTTTTCTATTCTTTAATATGTAAAGCACTTTGAGCTACTGTTTGTATGAAAATGTGCTATATAAATAAATGTTGTTGTTGTTGTTGTAACGTGTATTTTTGGGATTTGGGAGGAAATCCATGCAAACACTAAGATAATGTGCAAACTCTGCATGCACCATGGAGAGTGCATGGGATTCAAACTAGAGACGGCAGTTTCAATATGCTACTAAAGCATGTTTCAGTATAACAAAAAAAATGTTCCTACTTTCTATTTCTATAAAAGGTTAGTTCCACTACAGACTAATGCACTCTTCTTAATTTTATAGTTGTTGCTGTTTCTCACAAATTCTGCTATATGACAGAACATATTGGTGAACATTGTTTGTAATACAAACCATGTAACTATACAGTAGATAGAATTATTTTCCCCATAATGTATATAAGGAGGAGCATTAAACAAACTACTGTTGCTCTTCTTAGCTTTTTGTTATGAACTGCATCTTGGTAGGCAAGCAGATTTCTTAAATGTCTCGCCACACCTTTGATCACATGCCTTGATCCAAGTTTTTCAACTCCCATTTGTCTGTGCACCTCCACCCTTCAGACATCTCCCTTTTAAGCTGGGCCTGAGAATGCTTACGGTGCCATAGCATGTCCTCTTGGAAGCACTCCTGGGTCATATAGAAACCATGGAGGTCCTCCCCTGACAGCACCCTAGTCTAGGATCCAGGGTTGCATTTCCGAACTCCAATTCCCATGTATCACTATGGGTGTCTAAACTGGGACACCACAGGAGGACCATTGCCACCTGTCATACAGGGAATGGCCTCCAGTTTCCGCTGGCCCATCATTCATATGACTCTGGCCAGGCAAGCAGCTGTTTCCTTGTCCAGCCAGTGTGCTCATCTGTCCTTCTGCTCTGGCATCTCATCCGGGTAAGAAACTGTCCTCCACCCCAGTCGAGATGCCTGTTTTTCCCCTCAGACACTTACAGCTCTTATATACTGCTACCTAATATAAATTAAAATATTTACAAGTCAGCAAGACACCAATCACTTTTATCTTAAACTCATTTTTTTGCAGTAAAACTGTTGTATGAATCTTCACAAAGTTACTACATTTTATAGTTAATCTTAAAAATACCTTATGATGTTCTCTGTGAAGGAGCTATGTAAAAATGAATTGATTGATAGTTACATATAAAAAAAAAAGATTTACAAAGACTATCAAAAGAGTCGATAAAAATTGTGTGACTCTAAGAAACAACTACCATTTTGCTTGTTTATAAATGTCAATAATTCACTTTCGTGAAATGTCTCAAATGTCAGCTTGAAGCTTCCAGGCATTACTTATCATTCCTAATATGTTTCTACACTAGTGATCAACAAAAACTGTTTTTCATTTTTAGCTGACAGCCAAGTCAGGCAGAAACTCAAATGTGTTTATGGTTAGAAAAAAAAGAAAATGCCCCGAATTTCAACAGTATTTTGTTATTAAACGGAACACTTTCCAATTTGGCAAAAGCTTTAAAGTGCAATAAAAATGTGAAAGCTTGTGTTGCAAGTCAGTGCATTTGTACCGTAAGTAAAGTTACTTCTCCCTTTGGAAATGGGAAAAATATGTAAGAAGTCAGATTTTCACTAGTTAAGACATTTTGCTTATAGCTCATAAGGTCTAAACATAAAACACATTGAAAGACGAAACAACTGAAAATCCTGTGTGAAACAGACAAAAAATGTTAATGGTCAGTTAGCAAACAAGAGTCTTAAATTGCCTGTCATGATGTGTTTGTATTTTTAATATTTGAAACTGATCACACAACACCAGTACTGTTATAATGTGCCTTCACTGTCACAAAAAAAATAAAATAAAAAGAAAAACAGAGAGGTGACATTTGATGTATTTGTTCACTTCAATGACACATTACAGTATAACTTTCAGCCTGTCATTTTCGGAGCAAATCTAATGCCTTGGAAGGGAATGAATATGAAACATCAAGAGAGCATCACACTACAACTACAACTACAAGTACATCTGTTTTTGCATGTTAAACTGGGCTCATAACACTGAGTGAAAACATGAGAATGATAATCTGATTTTCATAGCCACTCCATTATAATATGCTTTTAATAATTCAAAGAGGAAATGTGAAAGTAAATTCATCAGTGAAATATAAAATCATATTTTCAAAAAAAAACTCGCCTTGCTGAAAAGATACATTTTGACTTGTTTAATGTGCATACTGTATTTTCACCTTCCTTATAATAAAAGAGGCACACTTCACATAATAAGATAAATAATCCAGACTTTGCATTTCAGACTTCCAGACCTCCAAGCATTAATCCCTGTAATAAATGAAAACAGCTTTCACAGAAACTCCATTAAAATGTATAACATTGGGAAAATTCAAAATATGATACTGTGTTGTCTTTTTAAAATAACAAAAAACAAAGTCAGAAACAATGTTTTGCCTTTTAAATATCTGATGTAGACTTTCATATTAATTTTGGATGTTGCATTTTCAGTATAACATCATAGTCTTAAAAATGATTTACTTCATTACCTCATAAGAATAAAATTAAAAGGCAAAAAGTACAATTTATAAAAAGTCAAGAGACTCTAGGCAGTCAGCACCACCCATAAATAAAACTACTGTACATGGCAGGCTTTTCGTTGTAGCCTATTTAGCATTATATTTACTTCTGGGGAAAAAGGAGTCAAAGACCTTGAGAAAAATGTAATTATGTGTAAGAGAAACACGTAAATATCAAAATGTCAACATAAATACAGTAGGAAAGGTATCTCTAGTGTCCACTGTTCTACTGATGCAGATTTAATACACATGCTTGTTTGTGTCATCACCTCACCTGGTTAAGAATGAGCGGAAAGCAAAGGCCAGTCTCACGTGCTCTCTGTCGAGTACATGCTGCCTGGACACAACCATAGCATAGACAACAGCAGCCCTCCTAGATGGAGACTCAAGTAGTCTGGCCATGCCACAGAACATTGCCCTGCAGAGTGCAACAAGCTGAAAATGGATTGGAATTCAAATCCAACTGAAATCACAACAAAGCAGACTTGTTAATGGTAAAAATGATTTGTTTAATAAGTCTTTAAGCCGAATACAGACACCAGATCACCGGTAAGATGTCATACACAAAGAAGGTAAAAATGACAGTTTCCATAAACTGAATACAAAAAGCAGAATCTGAAAAGGTCAAAGGTCAGGAATACAAAGATAATTATAGTTCTGGTGGTAATAATCAAAAAATCCATAAACTGAGTAAGCGCCAAGAATAGCAGAGTGCCTGAAAGTAGCTGATGCAAATACTAGAGATAAGCCACTGTTTTGTACCCCTCTTTTATGTCCTCAGCACGACTATAATATAACTGCTGCATAAGCAACAGATGGAGAAGGTATGGACAAAAATCGGGTAACGGCATCACACTTCCCCATCTATACATCTTACTACCTCTGCATCATACAGCAAGAGTCATGCGGAAGCAGAATTCAAACTTAAGATGCACATTTCATCTGTTTTGGTCTATAAATAGAAACCAGACCTCTAAACTATACTATAATTATGTCTAATATTAAGTGCTTTCTAATATTTGTTAAATGTGTACATGTTGCTAGTCTGATTAAACATTATTTTATTATAGTAGAAATACATGTATCTAACTGTCGCCTCCCATTTAACTGAAATTACAAGACAACCAAATTACCTACAAGTTGCGTTGACACAATGTGTTGCATGTTGTGTATTTGCTGCATTCTTTTTTTAGAAAACAACATTACGTGTAGTGATTTTATTTTTGGAAACCTAGAATTTACCAGGTTTGACTAGAGGAACCATTTTAAATAAATTTAAAGGCTTTATTTCACAGTAAGTACTGTAAGATAGGTAATGATATTTGATCATTCGTTAAAGTAACAAATTAATAATAGAAGGCTAATAATTGAGACCTTAGGCACTTAGCATTGGCTCCATTTCTTTGAAGATGTTAGTTGTTGATAGCTAGAGCCATAATTCACAGTAGATTAATGTAATGTTTGATCAAGAATCTCTCTGCTTATCAGTGTTAGCTTTGGAAGAATTGTGTGGTCAAGTAATGCTAGCCAGTGAGACTTGCCAAGGAGCCCACAATGCAATATTACCACAATAAACACCTGAAGATATGATAAATACTATTACTTTTTAATGTTTCCAATTATGAAGTTAACTGATTAAGTTCTACAAAACACTGAAATTTATTATAGCCTTCATATTAACTTAAAATTATATCTACAAAGGCAAAAATGTTCTAGTCTATTCTCCAAATAAGAATTACAGTTGATTCATTTCTTTCAGTAGTGAACTGCTGTAGTAAGTTCTTCTTTCCTATTTCAGGTCGCCTGGAGCTGAAGGAAGAGAACATAGAGAGCTTGCTTTCAGCAGCCTGCCTCCTCCAGCTGTCCCAAGTTGTGCAGGCGTGCTGCAGATTCTTGATGAAGCAACTGCATCCTTCAAACTGCCTTGGAATTCGCTCTTTTGCTGATGCACAGGGCTGCACAGACTTGCACAAAGTGGCTCACAATTACACTATGGTAGGTGTCCATTATGATGGACTTCTTTCCAACAACATTCATATTGTCAAACACAAAGAGAGAAAGTAATTACTTTAAATATCTGTTTAAAAAATGATCAAATATAGCAAAAAAATATGACACAAATGATGTACTTTATACACTCACCTAAAGGATTATTAGGAACCCCATACTAATACGGTGTTTAACCCCCTTTCGCCTTCAGAACTGCCTTAATTCTACGTGGCATTGATTCAACAAGGTGCTGAAAGCATTCTTTAGAAATGTTGGCCTATATTTATAGGATAGCATCTTGCAGTTGATGGAGATTTGTGGGATGCACATCCAGGGCACGAAGCTCCCGTTCCACCACATCCCAAAGATGCTCTATTGGGTTGAGATCTGGTGACTGTGGGGGCCATTTTAGTACAGTGAACTCATTGTCATGTTCAAGAAACCAATTTGAAATGATTCGAGCTTTGTGACATGGTGCATTATCCTTCTGGAAGTAGCCATCAGAGGATGGGTACATGGTGGTCATGAAGGGATGGACATGGTCAGAAACAATGCTTAGGTAGCCCGTGGCATTTAAACGATGCCCAATTGGCACTAAGGGGCCTAAAGTGTGCTAAGAAAACATCCCCCACACCATTACACCACCACCAGCCTGCACAGTGGTAACAAGGCATGATGGATCCATGTTCTCATTCTGTTTACGCCAAATTCTGACTCTACCATTTGAATGTCTCAACAGAAATCGAGACTCATCAGACCAGGCAACATTTTTCCAGTCTTCAACTGTTCAATTTTGGTGAGCTCGTGCAAATTGTAACCTCTTTTTCCTATTTGTAGTGGAGATGAGTGGTACCCGGTGGGGTCTTCTGCTGTTGTAGCCCATCCGCATCAAGGTTGTGCGTGTTGTGGCTTCACAAATGCTTTGCTGCATACCTCGGTTGTAACGAGTGGTTATTTCAGTCAAAGTTGCTCTTCTATCAGCTTGAATCAGTCGGCCCATTCTCCTGTGACCTCTAGCATCAACAAGGCATTTTCGCCCACAGGACTGCCGCATACTGGATGTTTTTCCCTTTTCACACCATTCTTTGTAAACCCTAGAAATGGTTGTGCGTGAAAATCCCAGTAACTGAGCAGATTGTGAAATACTCAGACCGGCCCGTCTGGTACCAACAACCATGCCATGCTCAAAATTGCTTAAATCACCTTTCTTTCCCATTCTGACATTCAGTTTGGAGTTCAGGAGATTGTCTTGACCAGGACCACACCCCTAAATGCATTAAAGCAACTGCCATGTGATTGGTTGATTAGATAATTGCATTAATGAGAAATTGAACAGGTGTTCCTAATAATCCTTTAGGTGAGTGTATATAAGCTATACAAAAAATAACTGAAAAGTATGTAAAATAGAAACAGTAGCTAAAGAAACCTTAACTTAGCTGGTGAGGTTGCTGTGTTTCCACCAGGTGTTGTGAGTGTGAGAGCTGGGGTGGGATCTCTTGTGGGGGACATACTTTGGCAGACGCAAGGTGATCCTGATCTTGGTTACAATTTGAAAAGGAATCAAAGCAATCCAAAAGTTCATTCTGGGGGGGCTGCCACTAATATACTTAACTTACTGTATGTCCGGATGGCCATATACAAAAGCTACATAAAGTAGGTTTGACAACAGATGCATGGATAGATGGAGAATTTAATATTCTTCTCCTGAACTCATAAATGCTTTAATAATCTTTTAAATAATGTTCTCTTTTACTTTTGTTCAAGTGAACATACATATAATTAACCAAAGGAATTGTATAAATTGACAAATGTGGTGTGCTTTTTATCATGAATATATTTGCTAATATTTGTAGTTTTTAGAAGAAATATTTTCTTTCCTCCTTTTTTTCTACCCTATACAATTATTACTGCTACTACTGCAACAGGAAACGCTTGCTCCTTAAATACTGTTGTAGTTTTATTAAAAGCTTGGCTCCTTTCACTCATATTTCCCATCCCAAGAGGGATTCTCTCATTCAATTCAATGGCCCAGCACTATCCATAGCTCAAAAGGGTTCACGTGTAAAATTCTTATCCCAAGTAAAGGTGGAGAGACCTTTACAAGTTGACAGATAACCAAATGCATCTCTTTCATTTAAAAGAAAATATGTTTGTTGAGTAGAAATGATCGAGTGCCACGTTCATTCTGTTTAAATTGTTATTCTACTGAGAGTAATCAAATCACAAAAACACATTTGAGACGTAAACAATATTGCAGATGGGAAACTGAAAAGCATCAGAGCCAAATACGACACTCCAACTGTCCCACTCCCATTGACTTGCAGTGCTGCATAACAGATGTGTGAGGTCGCCACTCCCTTCGCTTTGGGAAAACAGCATTTGTAAAGTGGGCTGCATCTGATGGAAACTGTGTGTGACAATTTCATCCTTGGAGGGAAAGGAGGTCACTTATTTCAAAATCTGACTGATTTTCAGAAACATTTCAGAAAGCAAAACAATTTTAAAATTGCCAGGTTGAGGACACCATGACATTTTGAGTGCTTTACCTGACAGATTTATTTACACATACACTGACCTAGGAAAATCCTGAGAATTATAACAGATCTTGCCAGACCAACTTTCCTGAATTTTTAACTTAAGTTTGTTCTCTCATGCAACTAAACAGTAAATTTCAGAAATAACAATTTTCTGCCAAGACCTTATGCAACATAAAGCACCATACCTGTATATGCTTTGGATTTTTATCATTCTCAAACCTTTTTAGGTGATGAAAAGAGAAATAGGACATAGGTTTAATAATCTTTCCTCACTGTCATAAATGTTTGACAATAAACCTACCCTTAATTCTGACTCAGTACTGAAAATTTTCAACCCTTTTCAAATTTTCTGCTAATTCTCTAGATGAGACTCATCCCACTGCTTGTAAAAGACAACAAGCCTTTTCTGCAGTGTCAGAAATTCATTTGTATGTGGTATTACAACCTATTTTATTTTTCTATATACAGAGTATGCATAACTAGAAAAACTATGAATATTGTATATATAATGAGATGCTGTTTATTTCTGCAATGCAGTCTCTCCATAACTGCTGTGTTATTGTGCAAGTTGATGTAAGAATTTAGCTTTTGTGGCAATTAGTCATGGCAGATGGTAGTTATATTTCTTTTATCTTGTTTCATGATGTGTAATTCCATCTGGGACTTATAATTCAATTTGGATATAATTGAAAATTCTCATAGGCAAGTTCATCTTACTCAGCAGAGGTTGCTATAGAAACTTCCGAGGAAAAGCTCTCCCATTTTTTCATAATTAAAATATAATCCTAAAGTAATTAACTTTTTCAAGGAGCTATAATACACGATCCCAAGCAAATCATATCAACCAATAAACATTATTCGGTGCTCTTTTGATCACTTAATCATATTAGTTAAAATAACAATTAGTCAAATAATTTAGTAAACCACAGTGCAAAAGGGTTCAAATTGAATAATACCCTTTAAATGACTATTATTATTAAGTTAGTTTTATTCCGTCCAAGAAAGTTGGTGTTCAAATGTAAAGCTGAAAGTATTTGTGACACTGGAGCTCACATCAGTACATTCATTTTCTTGACACCAATAGTAATTATACTGTAGACGATGGAAATCTGCAGATAGCAGGTGACATGCTAGAACAAAACAGATCCCCAACTGAGCAATCTGTCCCTGCAATGCATTTTATGAAGCTTCATTTGGTGAATGTGCCTGAGCTAAAAGTATCACGCCATATCAGCATCTTGATTTACAATATACGCCTCATTATTCTGTTTCAAAATTTGTGACCTTTTTTTTTCCAAAATGGTTTAATTAATTTTTGATTGTACTGCCGGACTATACCAGCATGACAGGGTGAGAGATTTTTCTACTGTATGTTCCTGGCTTTCGGAAATCATTTTTCATCAATGCATATAAAGCACACTTAAACTGGAAAATGCCTACATTTTTCTCTATTTGTGATTTTAAAAAGTGTGTACTCAATGGAGTACATATGCGGACAAAAATACCATGATTTGTTTTATTAAGTAATACAATCAAAGTTGATTTTAATAGCACAAGGCCACTGCCTCTGTTCTGTCTCAAATTCCAATAAAAAATAATTTTTCCAGTCAAACCTTCTAGTGTAAAGGCCAAGATGCAGAAACACAGTGTACATTACTGCCATCTACTGGAATAATGCCGCAAATTGGACCTTTCTGATTCAAGGAAAAGAGGAATACTTCACCATCTCTGCCTAACAGCTCTATGTTTTTAGCATTTGTTGACTCTCGGCTCAGTTGTACTTAAGTTGTCAAAGTGAGCTGGTAGGTTCTGGAACTTTTTCTTCTTTTAATCACCTAGAGGATTTCTGTATTGGATAAAATCTGCTGTCAATTGGCTACGGAAAACAAATGAGTTCTGAAACATAGGGGGAACTCTCTTGAACTGTATTACTAAAAAGAGGTTTTATTAAAAAGGGATGGCAAAACAAAAAGAAAATAAACTGTGGAACCAGGAGGGCAATTGGATTGAGGCCCAGGCTACTTTTCACCTATTTCATTCTGTTTTGTTATTTTTAATTTATTTACAGAGCCTGATTTACAACACCAGAAAGTGTCAGCATGGTGAGCACTGTGCAAGCATTCAAAGTGCTTGACTATAAATCTGTACTGCACTTTTTACACTGCATAACATTTTTTTTATCAGAGCAAAGCCTTAGATTTTTCAAAGTGCCAGTGCTATTAACCGCCTGCATGTCTTAATTAAGTTGGCAATGCCAATTAATGCCGAGCTTTTTTAGCTTTGTGAGGCATGTCATGTGCACACACAATAAAAAATACTGATAAAATTAAAAAAGCTCAGATAATAAGGGTTATTATAAGATGTTGGCCTTTGCCCATTTTTTTTATAGTGCATACTGAGTCACACTTGTTCAGAGGTATGGTAGAAAGGGAGAAAGTGAAAACTATTGAGGATGATGTTTTAGAGTGAGTAAAAGTAATTTCATGTTAGTTGACATATTCAAGTAGACCAGGGGTACTCAATCACGGTCCTGGAGAGCCGCAGTGGCTGCAGGTTTTTGCTCCGACCCAGTTGCTTAATAATAAGCACTTATTGCTAAAGTAACACTTCTGCTTCACTTCAGTGATTTTGAGCCCTTATTGCTTAATTTTGTCTTAAACAGCTATTTTAATTGCTCCTTATTATGAATAACATGCAAATGACAAGAGAGAGCAGCATTTCTCCATTTAGCTTATTTACATTTACACCTGTGTGTATTTATCTGCACTATTGGGTTTAATTAAATACTTGGAAGAAAAATGAAGAGAAAAAAGTGAAGGACTGAGAATTACTCGTCCATTTTAGCCTTCAAATCATTTGCATGATAGAAAGGGAAAGAAAATCTAGGATATGAGAATGACCTGACATAGCAGAGTTAATTTAATTTCATAGCTTGTTAGTGCTTTATTGGCAAGAATTGCTTTCTAATTAAGCAACCAGGTCAGAACAAAAACCTGCAGCCACTGCGGATCTCCAGGACTGGGATTGAGGACCCCTGAAGTAGACAATAAGACAAAGCAGTTGTTATTTTAGGCTTTGATGCCAATACAGAATTGTGATTCATAGCTAATTTAAACTAACTGTGTTATATTGCGTATTGTGTTATATTATATATCTGTGTGTTTAATCAACTTTATAACATTTCTAAATGCTAGTACAGCTGCAAGACTCCTGTATTACAGGAATCTTGCAGCAGTCTCTGTGTATCACTCCCCATTCAGAGACCATTTCCCAAGCATCCCCAGAACTACTTCTTGGACCACATGTGCTGTATACTGTAGAAGCCCCGAGGCCTGTGGTCTGTGCTGACCCCAGATGCTCTTGCACTCCAGAGCTCCATGTGTTACTAAGGGTAGAGACAAAAACTAAATGGTCAAATGAGCCAGGACTGATTTCACACTTAATCTTTGTAGCTGCTGGATCTTGTTGCTTTGAGAATATCAGATTGCACAGCTAGGAATAACTGCAATTAAATGACTCCCTCACATCTTTTTAGCATAGTTTCAAATTATGCATCATGAGGCTGACATGTTATTCAAGCAATTAAAATACACAACAGTAAATCTGTACTGCACTTATTACACTGCAGTAGATTTTTTATCAGAACTAAGTCTTAGATTTTTTTAAGGAGCCAATGCCATTACCTACCTGCATGCTGTAATTAAGTTGACAATACCAACCAACAACCCAGCATTATTAGCTTTCTCTGGCATGGGACGTGTTTTTTTTTTTCTATCTCCACTTTGTCATGATATGACAAAGACAAGACATTACATAGACATTTATCCTGGCTGCACAAGCCTTTTGTCTGTTTGTGTAGTCCAGGACACTCACTTTCCCTTGTTTCTTGAGGCTTCTTCATTGTATGCATTGTACTTCCTACTGAGTGGTCATTAGTTGTCATCCCTCACATATACAGAAACCCATCCCTATGACTCTACTTGATTTTGTTATAGAAAGTCAAAGAACACTGTGATTGAGTCACTGGGTATGTCACTAAATGACCTGGAGTGGAACATAAGAGCATAACGAATGTGACAAACCCAGAGGTTTTTGGGGGTTACAGATGCATGCCATAACTACCCATGCATCACTAAGCCTATAAAAACGAACCGTGTGACCAAAACATTGGGGCGTTAAAGAGA
Source organism: Polypterus senegalus (assembly GCF_016835505.1). NCBI lineage: Eukaryota > Metazoa > Chordata > Cladistia > Polypteriformes > Polypteridae > Polypterus > Polypterus senegalus. The sequence continues at coordinate 136,521,449 of NC_053157.1, forward strand.
CAGGTGATAGATAGTATTGTAGTCTGCCATTCTAAGTACAGTAGGAGAAAAAGAACAAGGCATAGACACCCCTTGCTGCTCACTGTGGAATGGATAGTTGTTGGCCAATAGATAGTTGTTTCCCACTATCTTTCTAACTTAATGAACACTTCTGAAGGAATATCAAGTCTGTAGTTGAACCATTTGTTTATTCTTTGTTTCATTTCCTATTCTCTATTTTTGTATGTCACTAGATATAATATAACCCACCGCTTATACCTTTCAGCTGTATGCCATGAAATGTGTTCTGCTACCAAGAAAAATAACATACAGGTTTGTCTGGCTGGTCAATTAAAAGTTGTGACAGAACTTAATGAGACTTTAGATTCTTGATGAGTTGCTGCCAGATATCCTCTCAGCATTTTGGAAACAAATATCGACTCCACTCTATCCAATACTTAAAGGCACTATTTCCTCCACTGGAGCCCACTAATTGTTCAAGCTATTACCCAAATTCTCTGATAAACTCAGATGCAATGTTGTTGGCCAAGATTCCGGCAAAGCGCCTTCAACTAACTGTCTGTAAATGAATTCAACCAGATCAGACATCTTTCATCCGTTCTCATGAAGAGGCGGACAGTGTAAGGCATCTCCTGCATATTATTGATGCTGCTCCTAATCTTCCACAACCTTTACCTCTGCTTTCCCTAATGCAGAAAGTTTAAATCTGCTGGGTTTTGACACATTATATTAATATGATCAAAACACTTTATTTGTAATCGTTCTTTGCAGTCATTCTCACTAATTTGAAGATATCACAGATATCAGATGCCCTTTTTGTATTGGGCAGAAAATGAGCAAGATACAGTCATGCACCACTTTACAGATGCCTTTCAGATTTTTAAAGTCACCTACCTCCGTGTGTGTATCAGAGAGAGAGCGAGGTATTGCTCAGGATGTTTCTACTTTATTTAGGAAGAGAAATCCCTGAATATATTACCTGGATTTAACTTACAGTAACTACTAAGTTACAGTCAAATAATTCTCAGAATCAAAGTAGGTGTACTTATAATTTGGTTCTTGCTGACTCCAGCTGTAACTGATGCTTTAAGTTGCCAACTTTCCCTGGAAAATGTGGAAGGATTTTAAGCAGATTTTTTGTTTCTTTGTGCAGAAGCACTTTGTTTTCTAGCTTTCAAACAGAGTGGTCCTCTTTTGCTATAAAAAATATGCCTGCTAGGAAGTCAGCAACACAAGCGCCTTGCAACACCGATGACCACACTTGCTTGTGCACCTTGATTTAGTTTTCGTGATACCAATATCCAACTCCGCTATGGATGGTCTTCCACTCTTTCAGTTCAGAACTTGGCTACTTTTTTTAGAATAAAAGGGATAACTTCAACATTTGTTATTGCTGCAACAGGAGTCCCAAGAGCATTTAGAGAGCACAGATCCAGCTCTTGCAAAGGGTTATAAGGGAAGGAATGGACGTGTTGCCATTGGTTTCAACCTTTTGGTTGAAAACTGGTGCAAAGGTTTGTCCATCAAGATTGTCAGTCATTGAGTTATTGATTTTTGTTCACTTGCCAAGTGTTCAAGTGGTGCATTATGGATACATCTGTGGGTATCGTTTGCCTGTCATTAATCAGTCTTATCAGATGAGATGCAAAATACTGCATTCCAAAGAGAAGCTGATACTGTCAGGAAAATTGACATTTTAGCTGAAGATAAGAGAGTCTGGAATCTGCCTCTTAAGGGAAAAGACTTGTGTGCCAAAGCAGAGCAAAGTGGGTAATAATAGTCCATTCTACTGTATATCAAAGTCAAAGTGAACTTTATTGTCATCTCAGTCATATACAAGTATACAGATAGACAAAATTACGAAGCTCAGGGTCCACAGTGTAACAACATGAAGTGCAAATAATAAATTAAAAATAGAATTAAAATTTAAAATTAAAACACAAACAAGACAAGACAGTGTGCAAAGACAAGACAATGGAATAAAATACACCTTTATGGATAAAGGAGTAAAGCATTTTAGTGAGAAGGAAACCTACAAGAAGATTGACCACTCAATGCATAGTAATGCTGTGCAAGATACATATTTATAATTAGTCAGGCTAACTTAGTGCTGCCGGTGGCGCAATGGGCAGCACTGCTGCCTCGCAGTTAGGAGACCTGGGTTCGCTTCCTGCGCCTCCCTGCATTGAGTTTGCATGTTCTCCCCTTGTCTACGTGGGTTTCCTCCCAAAGTCCAAAGATATGCAGGTTAGGTGCATTGGCGATTCTAAATTGTCCCTAGTGTGTGCTTGGTGTGTGTGTGTGTGTGTGTGTGTGTGCCCTGCGGTGGGCTGGCACTCTGCCTAGGGTTTGTTTCTTGCCTTGTGCCCTGTGTTGGCTGGGATTGGCTCCAGAAGACCCCCGTGACCCTGTAGTTAGGATGTATCTATCTATCTAGGTTGGATACTGGATGGATGGATGGATGAACTTAGTGCTACATTAAATGTTTAAAATCTTAAATGTGTGCAGGATTACAGGATTTCATTTTCAAAAAACTATTTTGGTCCAAGATATTTGACAGTTAATATGATGTTTTGACCACGATAGTTGATATCAATTGTCTAAGGCTAAACATCATACTGACTATCAATATGTTCATTCATCCATCCATTCAATAATTTCCTAAACCTACTAATTATGTTTTAAAGTAGTTGAGCATCAACAGCATTGAACAAATGCAGGAGCAGACCCTGTGCTAGTGGCAGTCCCTCACAAGTCACACACACCCACACACTCCTGAAGCTGTGAGGTAGCAGTGCCAACTACTATACCAACAAAATGCTAGTTTTCAATCAATTGCTCTTTATATTGTAGAGTGCCATTGACTGTATGTGCATTAATTAAACTTTCTATGTATTATAATTTATACACGGGAAAAGGCCAAGCAAAATGACACCTTTTATTGGCTAACTAAAAAGATTACAATATGCAAGCTTTCGAGGCAACTCAGGCCCCTTCTGTGGATAATGCCAAGTCCTAAATTTAGGAGTGTGGTGGTCAGCTTTGTTGGTACGACGGTGTTAAATGCTGAACAGTAGTCTATAAACAGGACTCTGGCATAAAGGTTTATATTATACAGATGTGGCAGGATTGTATGAAGTGCAAGGAATATTGTATTTTGTATGGACCAATTGTGGCCATATGCAAACTGGAGGTGGTCCAAACTGTCATCAGTAAGACATATGCTTAATTGGTGCTATTTAGTTCCCGATCCACACTGGATCAAATTTTCTAAGAGGGAGAATTTTCAATATGAACTGGTATATAACCATTAAGTAGTGCATAAACTTGTATGCTTGTTTCTCCATTTATTCATTGACTTCAAGTGTGTAGATATTCAGAGGCTTTGCTGGCAGCTTTCGGTGCCTGTCTGGTACTCTCACACACACATGCACATGCACAAATACGCGCACCCACAAGGTCCATCACTGTATTGGCTAATGTAAGCCTTTTTTTGAGAAAACACTCATGTGCAAACTGCCAGCAGCCATGCTGGAATCAAAACCCTGTGAGGCAGCAGCACTAATCACAGAGTCACTGTGTCTAGACAAGAACAGGCCTTTCAGTCCAACAAAGCTCACCATTTCTATCCATTTAATTCTCCCAAAATAATGTCAAGTTTTTAAAATCCCTAAAGTCCTACTGTCTACCACACAACTTGGTAGCTTATTCCATGTGCCGATGGTTCTCTGTGTAAAGAAAAACTTCCTAGTGCTTGTGCTGAATTTACCCTTAAAATGTTTCCAACTGTGTCGCTGTGTTCTTGATGAACTTATTTTACAATCTCAATCTACTGTACAAATTCCCTTCATAGTTTTAAACACTTCATTAATGTCTTCTCTTACTCTTGTTTTGCTTAAACTGAAAAGGCTCAGCTCTTTTAATTTTTCCTCGTAATTCATCCCCTGTAGCCCTGGAATCAACCTAGTCGCTCTTCTCTGGACTTTTTCCACCACTGCTATGTCCTTTTCATAGCCTGGAGACCAAAGGTGCACACAGTACTCTAGATGAGGCCTCACTAGTGTGTTATAAAGCTTGAGCATAACCTCCCTGGACTTGTACTCCATACATCAGGACATTCTGTTAGCCTTCTTAATGGCTTCTGAAGACTCTCTAACAGTTGATAGTGTTGAGTCCACTTCAACTCCTAAATCCTTCTCATAAGATCTACTGTCGATTTCCCATTGTGTATTTAAACCTAACATTTTCACTTCCTATGTGTCATATTTTACATTTACTGACATTAAATTTCATCTGACACAAATCTGCCCAAGACTGTATGCTGTCCAAGTCCCCTTGTAATGATTCAGACGATTTTAGATTACCTACCAATCTACGTAGGTTGGTATAATCAGCAAACTTAACCAGCTTGTTACTTACATTACTATCCAAAACATTTATATACTGTATATATATTAAAAATACTAGAGACCCTAGCACTGACCCCTGTGGAACACCACTCTTAACATCAGCCAATTCTGATACGGTTCCTCGCACCATAACCATCTGCTTCCTGTGTCTGAGCCAACTTTGCACACATCTATAAATAACACCCCAAACTCCCACTTCTTTTAGTTTGATGCCTGTGAAACCTTATGAAATTCTAATTGAAAGTCAAGGTAAATAATATCATATGCTGCACTTTGATCACACCCTTTTGTTTCTGACTATTCATTAAAACTCTTGTTCTTGCCATGTGTTGCTCAATCTTCTCCTTAATAATTCCTTCCATTAATTTACCTGTGACGCACATAAAGCTTACTGACCAATACTTGCTTGGATCTGCCTGGTCACCCTTTTTATATATCGGGATAATATTTGCCATTTTCCCGTCCTTCAGAATTTGTTCAGTGCACAGTGACTTCTTAAAAATATGTGTCAAGGGTTTATATACAGCATGTACTCACTAGCCTCCTTAAGAACTTGAGGATAAATATTATCCTGGCCTGGTGATTTTTTTGATTTCAGCCTATTTAATCCAAGCAGTATTTCTCCCTCTATAATTTCCAAACCACTCAGTACCTCCTTAGTAATCCTTGTTACCGCTGGGAGGTTATCTACTTCCTCACAAGTGAAGACCTCAGAAAAATGCTAGTTTAGAGTATCAAGTATTTCACTGTCTATATTTTCTAATTATTTTTTACTCTACTTGATGCACTTCACCTCCTCCTTGACTGTACATTTACTACTAAAATACTGAAAGAATTTCTGTGGATCTTCTTTCACCTTATCTGCTATATTCCTCTCTAAATGCCCTTTAGCCTGCTTAAAATCCTTCTTAATTGTTGCTGTCATTTTTTTATATTCCATATGATTCACACTGAAAGTATTAGCCATATACTCCTTACACAGCTGTTTTTTTTTCCTTTGTAGCTTTTTTTTCAACAATTTATTAACCCAGTGTTGATTTTTTTTTTATTTCCTACTAATTCCAAATTTAGGTATGTACATGTCCTGCATTATATGTTAAACTTATTCCACTGTTCATCAACTTTCTCCACACTTAAAAGCTAATCCCAATCTGTCCTCCTTAGACTTTGCATACTGCTGCTTAAAATTTGCCCTTCCAAATTTTAACTTAGCAGCGTTAGTCTTTGCATCCACACTCTTCCAAACACTGAGAACTGTATTACATTAAGGTCAATTGACCGTATTGGTTCAATCACCTGTACACCATCAATTCTATCCTGATTATTACAAAACAAAAAAAAATAAGTCTAGACAGGATTCACCAAGCATTGCAGCTTTAACATACTGTGTTAAAGAACAGTCACTAATTACTTCTAAAAACTCCTGCTCCTGTGTTCCACAAGATTATTCCAGTGAATATTCAGGTAGTTAAAGTCCCCTGTAACTATAATATCCCCTTGTAAACTTTTCTTTTTTAATATTACTAAAAAGATGTGCATTGAAATTACTGTCCGCATTTGGTGGTCTATAACACACTTCTAAAATAAGGACTCTTTCCCAAAAACTGTACTTTCCAGATGAAGCCAGATGTCCTCACTAAGATGGGGCTTATTTTTCAATTGAAGAGGACTTGCATTTAAATTCTGTTTGACATAAACAGCAACCCAATCTCCTTTTCTGTCATGTCATACTTCTTGCATTAATGCAAATTATTTTAAATGTGTTACTCATTTTTAAATGTTTGGTTAAAATTTATAACACTATGCATTTTTATTTTTGCACTATTTTTTGTTCCACCATGCACATTTCTAAACCTGCCCTGTCCTGAACTTCCTTCCGCCCATACCATAGTTTAAACAAATTTCCTCGAGTAACCTACTCATACACCTCCCCAACACAATGGAGCCCCTAAGATTCAGACACAACCCGTCATAGTGGAACATGTCCAATCTGATCCAAAATGAGTCCCACTGCCCCATAAACCTATAACTTCTGCCCTACACAAGGTATGTGCCATGCATTAACTCTTTGAGGGCTGAATATTTTTTCTGAAAAACTTAGTGTTCTGAAAAGCACACAATGCTTGGTTTCACACATAAATCAACACAAAACGCCTGTTGCTGGGTGCTGTGGCTGCTGTTGGCGCCTGTTCGGCATGACTGGCTGTGCAGGAGAGGCTCAACAGCCAGCAGAAATGCATGGCAGGTCGGCTACCTCTTTGTCTAAGCACAGCAGGTGGGTGACGGTGGCAGTCGCAGTGTGATGCAATTTGGTTTGTACGTCTTGTCATCATAAGGGTAAATTCCCAGGATGGTGTTCCACCTGTGCATCTGGAAGGCATCTGTGCTTCTGAACATGACCCAACTATCTCTACCTCTCTAGTCTAGAGTCTCCACCCGCTCCACCTTAGGGGTGCACACTATCTTTCTAAAGGACACCTGAACCAGGTCTGTCAATTCTCTACTACAATGCAGTCAACCAACTTCTCCTTCAGTTCAGCAACACTGAACTCAAGGTGCTGGATCAGCTGGCATCTTCTGTAGATGTAGCCCTCATAGAAGACTGGCTTCTCCAATCCATCCTCTAAAAATTCCAACATCCAACAGGACTTATATTGCACTAGCCCAGGGGTCCTCAATCCCAGTCCTGGAGATCCGCAGTGGCTGCAGGTTTTTGTTCTAACCTGGTTGCTTAATTAGAAAGCAATTCTTGCCAATAAAGCACTAACAAGCTATGAAATTAAATTAACTCTGCTATGTCAGGTCATTCTCATATCCTAGATTTTCTTTCCCTTTCTATCATGCAAATGATTTGAAGGCTAAACTGGACGAGTAATTCTCAGTCCTTCACTTTTTTCTCTTCATTTTTCTTCCAAGTATTTAATTAAACCCAATAGTACAGATAAATACACACAGGTGTAAATGTAAATAAGTTAAATGGAGAAATGCTGCTCTCTCTCGTCATTTGCATGTTATTGATAATAAGGAGCAATTAAAATAGCTGTTTAAGACAAAATTAAGCAATAAGGGCTCAAAATCACTGAAGTGAAGCAGAAGTGTTACTTTAGCAATAAGTGCTTTTTATTAATCAACTGGGTTGGAGCAAAAACCTGCAGCCACTGCGGCTCTCCAGGACCGTGATTGAGGACCCCTGCACAAGCCTCATTATTAAAATTTCACGTTAGATTACTAAAACTGCTTGTTTTTAAATTTCTTTTTTGTTTTTTACAATTAAATGATTTAACTTACTTGGTAAAACTAAAAAAAAAAAATAGATTAAAGAGCTGATACAGTTATTTTACATCTTCTGACCTCTTAAGCTCCTATAATACTCTCCCTCTCAACTGCCTGCTGTTTGCCCTTCTATAAGATTAGCTTTACTTTTCTTTATCTGTTCACCAAACTTTGTGCTCCTCTTATTCCTTACTTAAAAGCTGTCCACTTGCACTGTTGGTATTCCTTCATATTAATGAACCCTTATGCTCTTGCCCTCTTAACTGCTGTATTTTCCTGACTTCTAAGAAGGAAGTCAGCCACTTCCTTTTTTACCACTAACAAATTGTCAATTATGTTACTTATTTGTCACTATGATGCCGGCTATTTACTTACAGAAATGCCAGTTCTTTTATTCATTATTTAAAAACAAAATTCTGAAAGAATTTGTGCTCTTTGTTTCTTTATTTGTGTTTTATCAGGAGACTACCTCAATAGAAGCACAATAAATTAAATGATAAACTTGCTTTGTTTCCTGTAGGAGCATTTCATGGAAGTGATAAGAAACCAGGAGTTCCTCCTTCTGCCATCCTCTGAAATTTTGAAACTTTTGTCTTCTGATGATATGAACATTCCCAATGAAGAGACCATCCTAAATGCACTGTTGAGTTGGGTTCGATATGAAATGGCGACCCGGCAGAAAGAAATGAGCAAACTCCTGGCATTCATTAGATTGCCACTTTTATCCCCACAGGTACAGTAAGATGCATTTTATTCTGCTTTTATTCCAGCAAGTCAGTGTGGTCAGCATGCTACAACCGTAATATGAGATGTATTGAGAGACTAAATTCTAATTGCTGACTGAAAGGACTTTGACAAAAAGGGATCATTTTGAGGCCATGGCTCTAAAGGAGAATTGATGACCAAAGCTGACATTCTAGACAGCGAAATAAGTGACAGAGAAGTAGCCGTGTAAACACAGATTAATAATGCATGTTATTTAGAATTTAATCAAGTTTTCAGTTTTCTAATTTACAGACAAATTAATGTTGTCAACAAGTTTGTAAGATCTTAGCTCCAGGCAACTGATAAACACATTTTCTACTTTAGTAATTATGTGAACTACTGTGAAATTGTAGAATCACTTAATTTTTGTAATTGTAAGAAACAAAAATATATTTACTGTAATGTTTTTTGCTTCACCTGTAGCAAAGAAGCAGTTCAAAGTAAAATACATTTTTATCAATAAAAATAAAATACTGTGAAACTGACAGGCAGAAACAAAATGAAAGATGAATTTCTTGTGTTTTTGATTTTAATTATTTTATTAATTGTTAACAATTTCTTTAATCACATCGTTGCTGAAGTTATTGGGCTGGATAAAATATATTCATGTTGTTTTGATATGGTGACATGGATGTCAGTACCTCTGAGCTTATCACGGTTTGGGATGGAGTTTGACATTCTAATTGTGATTCACAAAGCTGCCTTTGACAAAATGCAAGTGGGACCCCAGCTATAGCAACGTGTTTGGGTTTCTGAGTGACCTGATGTGACCTGTTAATGAGGGATTTCAGTTTTTCATTTTTAATAAATTTACAATTTTCTTTGAATACATGATTTCACTTTGTCAATTATTGAGTCTAGATTGATGCAAGAAAAAATGGCAAAAATATCCATTTTAAAACTAAATACTGTATACAACACAATAAAATGTGCAGAAAGTGAAGGAGTCTGAATACATCCTGAATGCACTGGACATAGATTTATATACCGTATAGTATATATAACTGGTTTTCTACATCTGTATACTCATATACTGTATATTGCTATTATAGAACAAAGGATTTCCTTTACCCCTAGCTAAAACATGGCATAGCTTGGCTCATGTGATGTGTACTTTTTAAGTTTCTAACTTTCCTTGTAACTTTCCACAGTCTATAGGACTGTTAGCTGTTTTTCTTCTATATGTCTATATACGCTTAATCAGTGTGGCTCTAGTAGAATAGAGAATTCACTCTCCAATAGATCTGTTAGCCGGTGGCATGGTGGTGCAGTGGTAACGCTGCTGCCTCGCAGTTAGGAGACCTGAGTTCGCTTCCCGGGTCCTCCCTGCATGGAGTTTGCATGTTCTCCCCGTGTCTGCATGGGTTTCCTCTGGGTGCTCCGGTTTCCTTCCACAGTCCAAAGACATGCAGGTTAGGTGCATTGGCGATCCTAAATTGTCCCTATTGTGTGCTTGGTGTGCGTGAGTGTGTGTGTGTGTGTGCCCTGTGGTGAGCTGGCGTCCTGCCCGGGGTTTGTTTACTGCCTTGCGCCCTGTGTTGGCTGGGATTGGCTCCAGCAGATGGCTGGATGGATGGATAGATCTGTTAGATTAACAAAAAAAAAATATATATATACTGTATGAACACCAAACCCTTTGCAGAATGCCCTTCAAACATTTAAAGAAATCCATGACACTTTCCCAAAAACCTTTATTTTGTCACACTTGCAGATATCGGTGGAATCATACTAAACTAAGTGCTGATGCAGATGTGAATGTAATGGACTGATGTACATTCGGGTGTGGTCCATGTCTTGTTTATATTGCAGTACAGGAAGACATTTTTTTACACAAACGATTGATGTCTCACGTGTCCTTACACTTACAGTATCCTTACAGGTTTGATTTTAGACAGCATGGCTGGTTCATAAAGGATGATTACATTTTGCTCAACCTTTGGCCATCTTCAGCTTTTGCAGTATTCCCAAATGAGATAAGATGACATAAATGCAGTTGTGAATAGGGTTTTTGTCTGATCATTGCAGTTAAAAATTTCAAATAATGCCTGTCTTCATTGAACAGTATTGCACTGCACAGTGTAAATGTCGCCGCAAGCCGATATCATCACTCATCCTTATTACAGTACAAAATTGTGAGATAAAAATGCATTACAAGAAATATTACATAGCCTAATAACGAGAGTGTGCACATCAACACAGGGTGTCATTGATGCATATATTTTCTGCTTCCGTCTTGGTTTGAAAGGAAATGAATCATCTGTGATGGCTCTCTGGAGTTGTGATCTAGATTCATTGCAGGCTGGCATTAAATTATTGTGGGTAATGATTTACCTTAGAGAGAAAGAAGACGCCTGCTGAATATATCTATTCTGCTTTCTGACAGGTATTTATTGCCTTTTTCCCAGTGCCAAGCAAAGTATACAAAGTGTATCAAAGTGTTGAGTGAATTCTGAGGGTGAACTAAACAATTATAACTATGATAACTTATGCACAATGCTTTTTTTTTTTTAGTGTCTGGCAGATATGGAAAACAACCCACTGTTTAGAGATGATATTGAATGTCACAAACTTATTATGGAGGCCATGAAATACCATCTTCTTCCAGAACGTCGCCCTATGCTTCAAAGTCCCAGAACGAAACCCAGGAAATCTACAGTGGGGGTCCTATTTGCAGTTGGGGGTATGGATGCTACTAAAGGTAAGGCATAAGATGATCCAACAAAACAATGTCAATTTTTCAAAAAACAAAAAAAAAAGTCTGTTCATTTGATTAATACTGTGATTTAAGATCACGCAATCCTCTCACAGAAATCTGTAAAATTCTGGATACTGTGAAAAACTGCACTGCTAGTTAGTGTTCTTTTGGGGTATTTAGGATTCCCTTTTTTGTGTGGGTTTTTGTCTAAGATTTTTGGTAAACTTATTGGGCTCTAAAGTTTTGAGTTGTTGACTCTTTGGCACTATCCTAGCTATGAATCTCTTTGTTTCATTTCTATCATTCAGCATTTGCAGAACACCACAGCTGTGTGTTCAGATTGGTTGGTGACTAAAATGTCCTCATAATGAATGTGTGTGTACCTCGACCTGGCAGTGAACTAGCATCTCTGTTCAGGATATTTTTTGGCTACTTGTGTCAGGATAGCTGTGATAGATGGACTTTGTGTACTATACTTGTACAGGCATTAAAAAATATGGTTGATTTCACTGTGATTAAATAAAAATCTATTATCAGTCCTATTACATAGTTCATGTGAATGCAAAGTATGAAGCTGCTCTTTTCCGTTCATTGATGACTCTTTTAAAACTTTGCCGTATAGGTGCCACAAGCATCGAAAAGTATGATCTTCGTACAAACACATGGACCCATGTAGCCAACATGAATGGCCGACGGCTACAGTTTGGCGTCTCTGTGTTGGAAGATAAACTGTATGTTGTAGGAGGAAGAGATGGGTTGAAAACACTTAATACAGTAGAGTGCTACAATCCAAAAACCAAAACCTGGAGTGTGATGCCGCCAATGTCAACACACAGACATGGACTTGGTAAGGATCTTTGTTATAATCCTAATGAATATCAGTCAGTATATTGGATTAGAGATACAGTAATAAATAATGTTTAAGACTTAGTTTCCAATAAAAAATCCCTAGACAGCAAACAACATAAAAATGAAGCTTCTCGGTTTTGTTTTTTGTGTCATTGTGAAGGAGCTTTTCTGTTCTCATAAACTATATCATCTCATAGTGTACATTATTATTACAGAGAGAATTAAAAAGTTTGTCATTTGGCATGCTTTTTGAAATAGCTGGTTTTCCGTTTTTTTGCTTTATTTATTTTTTCAACATAGATTATTTATAAAGGCTTCTGTAATTATAGTAAAAGAGCAAAAGAATCGCTTTTTATACTACATCCGCACTACTACATTTTTAAATGAAAATGATCTCTGCCTTCACCTCATTTATGCAAACATCTCCTCTCTCACTAAAATGACTGAAAACGCATATGATGTAGATGTTCGCCTACACTGCGCATTACATGTGTTGATGGAAACAGGAAGAGGAAGTGACCTACATGCTAGACATTAATTTGCAGCTTCTATTTACACCAGTGCCCAAAAATAAAAAAAAAAAACAACATTGCTTTGGTTGGCCTGATGATAATAAGGTGGAATTTTTATTGAGAGTGATTCATGAGTATTACGCGAGCAAAAGCGGTTGAGCAAATGTAGTAGGCATTATCCAATTAGGAAAGAGGCATGTAACAAGCATGCACCAATCCTCTTGCAGTTTGAATCTGCATTTTCAAAGCTCTCAGTTCTCACTGATCCACACTGCAGTGCCGGGCTGGTGTTTTAAAAATTATATGGCTGCGAAGAGCATTTTCCAAAATGTCCATTTGAAAATGCCATGGCAGTGTGGACAACAGTCGAAAACAGAGACTTATATCTGCTTTTTTAAAACGAATACATAGCAGTGTAGACTTAGTCGCTACTGCAACATAGTAAGGATTGAAAACCGTCCTACCTAGAAAGAACCAGGATGCAGGTGGGAATGTTATGGGACCGGAAGATTGAACGTAACTATAAAACCAAGGCAAAAAAAAAAAACTAAAAATGATATGTAATTTTTACCTATAACCCCAAGGAGACACAGGAAAAATTAAATCAAAATAGTGATCATTAGGGTTGAGTGGAGGGCTACCCTGTCAACCTCATCAACTTCCTCTGTGATAGGCAGTCCGGTCAGAAAACCAATGTCTATAGGTGTTCATCCAACAACCAAACAGCTAAATGAATGAAAATGATTTTATTATTCTAGTATTATTGGATGCACAGGCAGACACAGTACTAAACTCACCTAAAGGATTATTAGGAACACCTGTTCAATTTCTCATTAATGCAATTATCTAATCAACCAATCACATGGCAGTTGCTTCAATGCATTTAGGGGTGTGGTCCTGGTCAAGACAATCTCCTGAACTCCAAACTGAATGTCAGAATGGGAAAGAAAGGTGATTTAAGCAATTTTGAGCGTGGCATGGTTGTTGGTGCCAGACGGGCCGGTCTGCTCAGTTACTGGGATTTTCACGCACAACCATTTCTAGGCTTTACAAAGAATGGTGTGAAAAGGGAAAAACATCCAGTATGCGGCAGTCCTGTGGGCGAAAATGCCTTGTTGATGCTAGAGGTCAAAGGAGAATGGGCCGACTGATTCAAGCTGATAGAAGAGCAACTTTGACTGAAATAACCACTCGTTACAACCAAGGTATGCAGCAAAGCATTTGTGAAGCCACAACACGCACAACCTTGAGGCGGATGGGCTACAACAGCAGAAGACCCCACCGGGTACCTCTCATCTCCACTACAAATAGGAAAAAGAGGTTACAATTTGCATGAGCTCACCAAAATTGGACAGTTGAAGACTGGAAAAATGTTGCCTGGTCTAATGAGTCTCGATTTCTGTTGAAATAGAGTCAGAATTTGGCGTAAACAGAATGAGAACATGGATCCATCATGCCTTGTTACCACTGTGCAGGCTGGTGGTGGTGGTGTAATGGTGTGGGGATGTTTTCTTTGCACACTTTAGGCCCCTTAGTGCCAATTGGGCATCGTTTAAATGCCACGGGCTACCTGAGCATTGTTTCTGACCATGTCCATCCCTTCATGACCACCATGTACCCATCCTCTGATGGCTACTTCCAGCAGGATAATGCACCATGTCACAAAGCTCGAATCATTTCAAATTGGTTTCTTGAACATGACAATGAGTTCACTGTACTAAAATGGCCCCCACAGTCACCAGATCTCAACCCAATAGAGCATCTTTGGGATGTGGTGGAACGGGAGCTTCGTGCCCTGGATGTGCATCCCACAAATCTCCAACTGCAAGATGCTATCCTATCAATATGGGCCAACATTTCTAAAGAATGCTTTCAGCACCTTGTTGAATCAATGCCACGTAGAATTAAGGCAGTTCTGAAGGCGAAAGGGGGTCAAACACCGTATTAGTATGGTGTTCTAAATAATCCTTTAGGTGAGTGTATATTGTGTAACATTGAGGCTATTTATATTTTTAATATTTTATTCATTAAATTATCTTTTTTCAAATGATACTAATGACTCTTGTTAAAAATTGTTAAATAAACCCCTGTCTTTTGTAGATTTTGTTGATGTGTAACATTTTCAGTGTTTTAGATACAGTATATTGTATTGTTTTTCATAGTGTTTTGCGTATAAATCCTGCTGTAGTGCCCCAGGATGTTCAGGCCTTACATTTAATGATTCTAGGAGGGGCTCTGGCATCAGCCACCTTCAGTTGGGCTAAGATGGTTCAGATTGTTATGTTATGTTATGTCATATGGTTATAACTAAAGTAAATGTTAGTGAGTGACAAGAGTTTTTTATTTTATATTCATTTGTTTGAATCAGTAGCCATATTTTTATCTGTACTTGTATTCTGTGAACCTCCTTATCCTCTCTATAGCTGGGAAGATTATTATTATTATTATACGTTGTATTATTATACAATATAGTGGTAGAACTGACTCAGGTCTCAGTATTGGTAATTTTGAGGTTTTCTGCTACAATGTCTTGCTGTCTTTAAACCCTTCACAGCATTTTGTGCCAATACTGAGATGTTATTTACATTTTAACCTTGTTTTATTTATTTTATTTTGATGTTGTCTTACTACTGCCCTTTAGCTAATATCACACTTTTAGTGTTCTTTTGGAAACCCAATGGGCAGAATTGGGTATAAAATGTCAAGAGTCATCCTGCTGACTCATTTAGTTATGAATTCTTTCCACCTATGGTTATCCCCAAAAATTCCTGAAATAGAGATGTATGGAAAAATAAAAAGTGCCAAATGAAATCCCTTTACACTGCTTAGGGCAACCCCTAGCTTGGTAAGCCTTAGTGGCTGCTGGCATTGTTTCGGATCAGTTCTTTAAGTCTCTGCTGTTTTTGAACCTCTTCTTAAACTGGCTGCCTTGCCTCAGCCATCTTAATGCAGTCTCGGAAATTTCCAATAATGTCAATTTTATCCATCCATCCATTTTCTAACCCGCTGAATCCGAATACAGGGTCACGGGGGTCTGCTGGAGCCAATCCCAGCCAACACAGGGCACAAGGCAGGAACCAATCCTGGGCAGGGTGCCAACCCACCGCAGGACACACACAAACACACCCACACACCAAGCACACACTAGGGCCAATTTAGAATCGCCAATCCACCTAACCTGCATGTCTTTGGATTGTGGGAGGAAACCAGAGTGCCCGGAGGAAACCCACGCAGACACGGGGAGAACATGTAAACTCCACGCACCACCGTGCCGCCCATGTCAATTTTATATTACTGTGAAATTCATAGTGATGTACTCCCACCAACTGCATCTTTGATGCTACAGTAGTTGTTTGCTGAAGTGTAACTTTCAACAGTTGTTCCTGCAATGTGATAAAGTAAGCCATAAAGACAGAAAGCAGAACAAGGTAGTGTTGCATCAGGCAGGCAAATTCTAATTGTAAATTAGGATGAACAGACGTATGGCAACGAAGACAAAACAAAACAATATGATCCAAAAAACACAGTAAGAAACCCAGAAAAAATGCATATTTTTTCCCAAATACAAAAACAACAACTAAAACTGAATGTCAGAAAAAATAAAGATGAAATGAAGAAATTTAAAGTTTAAAATTTGCTGAATGATGTTTTTTTTATTTTATTGATTTTTAAAAATTCTATGATTATTTATACAATAAATAATACAACCATACTTTTATTTTTCATACAATAACAATCTGAACACCCCTCCTCTACCCAGTACAAAGTAGTCCTTCATAAGTTTGTGAAGCCTTTGGAACTGACTCAGTATCTGCATTAGTGACTCACAAAAATGTAGTCTGATCTTCGGCTAAGCCCCAATAATAGACGAACACAATCTGCTTAAAGTAATAGTACAAAACTGTTGTGCGCCTTCTCGTCAGTTCTGAATACATCTATTAAAGATGCACTGTATGGTGAAGAAAGAGGAAATGTGTCTTGAGTATAAGTGCAGAACAAAACATGAGTCTGAAAGGTTGTGAAAATTGATAAAATGCAAAATTTTCAAGGTAGTTTTAAATATTATGGTTGCACTTCCTGTTGGCATATCAAAAGAAGGATTTAATTACACATTTACAATCTCTTGTCATTATATGGTACGTATGCAGTATGAATACATACAGTATATTAGGAATTAAAGAGAGAACATTAACTCTATATTCTCTCAATTGGTTGCATAAATATTAGATTGAATTCATTTAGTTTAATGTTAGCTTCATTTTGTTTCATTCAGATTTCCTACCACAGCAGTCCGCAGAAACCAATATTGTCTCAATAGCAGCTTTATTTATTAAATTCCCCACTGCTCTGGGGCCTCATGTATAAACGGTGCATACAAACAGAAATGTTACGTATGAACATTTCCGTGTTCAAATTGCGATGTGTAAAACCTAAACTTGAAGTAAAGTCACGCACATTTCCACGGTAGCTCATACCCGGTCGTGCGCAAGTTCTGCGCTCGGTTTAGCAAACTGGCGGCGCCCAGCCTCAAAGCATTGCTACTGTTCCTGTGTGGTTTATCTTTCTTTTTCAGATCCACATCCCTGACGCAGCTTTATAAATACACTGAAATTAACTGCATATTGTTTATTAGTTTAATGCATGTGATTGTAATTAACCTGTAACAATATAATGGTCCACAGAATTGTCAAACTATTCCAAATACCATAACTGCTTTAACGTTGTTACTCTCACTGCACCTTCTTTTTCTTCTTTCAGCTGCTCCCGTTAGGGGTTGCCACAGCGGATCATCTTTTCCCATATTACTCTCACGGCACCACTCGGAGCAGCTGATCAGAAAGAGAATTATCGGTATACAGCATCAAGCACATGCTGCCTCAGCCATGCTTCCTATTTGAACTGCTTTTCTCATGGCAAACGCTTCAAAACCTTTTCTGTACGGACCTCGCAGTTCAGAAACAGTTTCATCCCAAGAGCTCTAAACGCCCTCTATCAGTCCATCAAGGCTCCTTCTAGAACTGCTTGTACTTATTAGTACAATCACCTCACTGTAAACTTGCGATACAGTTATAATATTGCACAACCTGAGCCACTTTTTAAAGTGCGTATTTACATATGATGACGATATCATTTTTAAGATAAAATGCAGCAAAATATGTTTATTATATTATACAGATAAAACTTTAACTTCATTTAAATAATCTGTATTGTTAATAACTGCGGTAGGTTGGCACCCTGCCCGGGATTGGTTCCTGCCTTGTGCCCTGTGTTGGCTGGGATTGGCTCCAGCAGACCCCCGTGACCCTGCGCTTGGATTCAGCGGGTTGGATAATGAATGGATGGATATTGTTAATAATTAAAGGACATGGTGTCACTATGCTAGCGCGTGCACATGCGTTAATTTCCCAGCTAACCAGGATTTATGTAGTGGAAGAACATGGAAGTTGGCAAACACACAGATTTATGCATTTGGATTTCTTTGTGCGTAAGTACATTTCCACTTTTGTGCTTACATCATGTTATAGTGCGAATTCTACGCACGGCATTATGCATGAGACCCCTGGTCTTCTTACCATAGTTTGGTTCAAAGACCTGGGCACCCAGACAAGGCTGATCCTTACAATTTAAATGGGTCTCCTGCAAGACCACTGTGTCTAACTTCAAAGACCTAAGATGTAATAGCACGTTTTCACTCTTGAGTTCACAACCGAGCATTCCATCTTACAAAATGTATCAATTAAATAATTTGATATAGTTTGTGTAGTTTAGAGTATATTCTTTTAACTAGAAAAAGAAAAATTACACCATCAAACCAGCTTAATTCAATTGAGGATTGCAAAGGGCCAGACTCTAACCTGGAAGCTCTGGGTGCAAGGCAGCAAGCAGTCCTGGACAAGTTGCCAGTCCATCACACAATCCCCTCATCCACACATCCACGCTCACACATGACCAGTTTAGAGTTGCCAGTTATCTTAACACTAATATCTCTTCGAGGATGTGGCAGACAAGCCAGCGAACCCAGAGGAAAACTCTCAAAGGCATGTGGAGAACCTGCAAGATCCACACGGACAATGGATGGGCATACTATACTCCATTCCACTAGATCCATGAACCAACAGCACTAACCACTATGCTAAACCAAACCAGTAGAGAAAAATAACATCTTTTTAAGTTGTTTAGCTTCTGATGAATTTTATATTTTGTCTTGTCACCTAAGAACTTGGAGCTGCAAAGGTCTTCAACTAGTAATGTCTCAGAATGACAGTATGGGTGTGCAAGAACCTAAATGTGACCTGTTGCGTCTTGCCCTTAATCGCAACACCAATTAGGCCCAGTTGAAACACTTCAGAGTAGCTTTCCTCTGACATGAAGCATGGCATTCTCCAAATTGCCCCCAGCAACAGTACATTTCTAATTTGCTGAGACATCAGTAGTGATTTAACAACTAATCCTAAAATTAAAAAGTGAACTATTAGCCAGAAATAAACAAGAGTATGCTGTAAGCATTGACGGCCAAATTATATCTTTTTCCTGTACAGAAACAGAAGGGAAAAGAGCCTATAGTAAGAAGTATAATTAAATATTCATGCTACATGTAATGATGTTAAGCAGAGGAATGTTAGAACAGTCAAAAATGTGACATTAAAGTACACACAACAACCCCTAAATATCTAAGTCTCCATTTCATTACCCCATTCTTACAGCCATCAGTTACTGATAAAACGTTGGCTTGGAAAAATCTATTTTACCTGCTTCCCTGTATTACAGCCCACATCAACAGTTGTCCCTTGTCATGGCTACAAAACTCTCGCTCAGGTAAGGTGAGAGATAAAAGGGTGGTGGTGCAAATGGCACTATCAGCAAATGACCTGCAACAAATGCTGAGAAATGCTGAAAGGATGACTGGGTACATCCAGCAGCAGTCACAGGAGCAACATTTCTTGCTTTCCACCCCAAAAAATCTTTAAAAAACACAAAAAAAAAACTCTTTATAGAGAGTGTTTTACATTTCATAATTGAGAAATCATATGCAAAACAAATTTTAACATCCGTTTCTTGAAACTGTATGCAAAACAAATGGTGATTGTTTTGCTTATCACTAAGAACTTACATGTTGCACTTTTGTGGGTTATTTTTTGGTGTTCAGTAAAATAAAGTTGCACATTTCAGTACCATGCAAGTAAGAATTTCACTCTACTCTATACATGCAACAACACCATCACTACTTCTTAATAGTTTGGTGAGACTTTAGCTAAGCTATATGTTACATTTAACAGACTAGTGTTTCTAGCTTCTCTATTTCTATTCGTCTTATCAGGCCATATTCCTTTTCTAAATAAATCAAATTAGTGTTTTCAGGTTCCTCTCCATACCGTTCCGTGAGTTGTACAATAGAGTGTAACTTTCAACAACAACCCCCAGCTTAGCAGTTTTATATGCCTACAGCAGATATTCTTAATTAATTCCAAATTAATACTATTAACATATAGCCTTCTTCTCAGCAGTCAATAGAGAAAAGTTCACAAAAATATTGATTACAGAGAATTCATTTCTTTTATCTATCGAGTGCAACACATTTTCTTTTTTCTAAAACTTGTCAAGTTGTACAAGAAAAACTTTTGGAGAACATTCACCAGCTACTCGTTTCGCTCTTTCACCTGTAATGTTTTCATTAATGATGTCTCCCACAATTTTATTGAAGAACTCCTACATCTTTTTGGTTGGATTTGCACCATCTACCCATTTTTGGAATCCCAAAACCTGTCACATTTTTCTGCCTGTGTTTTGAGTCTGTTAATTTATTCCAGAGAGCTGTACTTTCAACAACAACAGAAATGTATTTCTTGCATAGCCCAAGGAATGTCTCAATGGGCTTTAACAGGCCCTGCATTTTGACAGTACCCCTGCCTTGACTCACTAAGACAAGAAAAAACTCCCTCAAAAAAAACCTGTAAGGAAAAAAATAATAGAAGAAATCTTGGGAAAGGCAATTCCGAGAGGGACCCCCTTCCAAGTATGTTGGGCCTACAATGGTGTGATATAGGAGGTCCACAGCTCTGGGAGAATGGCCTGTTTTTACATAATCTATTTGTCGAGTCAGTCCCTGTGGGTGCAGCCACAGGTAGTTGATGAGGTAATTGGGACAAGTCACACCTGCACGTGAGGGTGCGGCCGTTCTCAATTGCTTAATCAGCTTCCTGCAGTGCACAATTATGTGTATGGGATGGCACAGAAGGATGAAAAAGATGGAATAGGAAGAAAGGCTTCGAGAGCAAAGACGCGGCATTGGGGGCAGTGACAGAGTGGACGAGCCAGCCAGCTGAAAGTTAGAGGTCAACGCTGTCAGGTGTCCCATGTGGAGTGATGGATCGGCGCTCGAGGGACAAATCTCACCAACTGTCTGTTGGAAGAGTGGGTTCGATCATGGAGGAGTCCACCATAGGGATTCGAGGAAAGACTGCATGTGCGAGAAGGAAGACTGGAGGACAACCCACCCCAAGCGGTCGGGCAGATGCCGGTGGAGGCAGCCAAGACGGGGGTCGGTAGTGTGATGACCGAAGCTGTTGAAGTCTCTCCAGCTGAGCAAGCCTTGGGTGAGGTGGAGAGACTGGAAGGAACTGTGCTTGGCTGGTGTGACCCCAATGTCTGCTCGTTTTTAGCCTTGTTTTAACCATCTGGAATTTTTATCTTTTATGGATTATTTATTTATGGACATTTTGATGCACTGCACTACTTATTTGAACACTGTTTTGGCTGTTTTTTAATAAAAGTTCTGTTTGCACTTTGAACCTTGCTTTGTTTGGTGTCTTCATTGTCCAGCTCACCCGGTTACATTACTGATGGTGTCGGGTTCAAGAGGCTCCCAAAAGAGAGATGGGAGCATGGAGCAGGACCCGCATCGTCACAAATGGGTGTCAAAACATAGGGTAAATACAACTCATAAAACAGAACACATCAATCATTGCCACCTCAAACACAGGGCCGTCTTAATGCATGGGCACGCTGGGCATTTGCCCAGGGTCTCCACGAGCATAGGGGCCCCATGCTAATCTATGTATGTCGTGACTTGCTGTCAATAAATACTATACTAAAATAAACTATAAATATTTGTTATTGTGTTATAAGTCGACATTGGCATTCACCTCTGATTTAGTATCACATTCACCTCTGCAACCGCACATGCATGTATGTGTACAGATCTCACACACTACATTACGTAAAAGGATATATGTTAACTTCACTTCAACTCAATTCTCTGCAAAGAATTTTTACAAATGTTTATGTTGAACACTTGACTAATAAATAATAAGTAATTCATAGTAATTTCATACTGTGACATCTCCGTCTGTATGGTTTACCAGTTGAGTATCATTTATCTGTTGAAGTTTTTGTGTTTTTCAAGGCTCATGTTATATTGTTCAAACATTTGTGTTGATTAACCCTTGCTGTACAGCATGTTTTTTAATGTTTAAACACTGATTTTGTTGGGGTGGCATGGTGGCGCAGTGGTAGCACTGCTGCCTCGCAGTAAGGAGACCTAGGTTCGCTTCCCGGGTCCTCCCTGCGTGGAGTTTGCATGTTCTCCCTGTGTCTGCAAGGGTTTCCTCCCACAGTCCAAAGACATGCAGGTTAGGTGCATTGGCGATCCTAAATTGTCCCTAGTTTGTGCTTGGTGTGGGTGTATGTGTCTCTCCTGCAGTGGGCTGGCACCCTGCCCGGGGATTTGTTCCTGTCTTGCACCCTGTGTTGGCAGGGATTGGCTCTAGCAGACCCCCGTGACCCTGTGTTAGGATATAGCGGGTTGGCTGACTGACTGACTGATTTTGTTGGAAGTACCAATAAATATATGTTTAATTTTATCAACCATTTACATTTTTATTCCTATGAGTGGTTGTGTGCACTGCATTGCCCGGGGGCCTATAATGCTGTTAAGACGGTCCTGCTCAAACATTCAACAAAACAGTACAAACGCCTCACCAAATGCAGACACAGAGTCATTTTCTAAGCTAGGGACCCTGTCATCTCTCACAGTCACCCTCTCTTCCATGATGCTCACACGACGTAGTTCATGTTGTTGAGCTTGGCAGCTATCATATTAATTCAGTATTTCACTTCCTCCTCTGTGTGCTTCTTTTCATTTCTTTCATATTCACACCCAGCTTAATTATCAAATTCCTCCATTCAGAAGCATTGCTTATAATGCCCTCTGTGCACTGGTCTGATGGTGTATAATTGCTGGGGTCAGTGTTGCACATAAAGATGAAAAATGAGATCCTGTTTTTGTTATGTGGAGTAAATGCAAGGGGTCTTCGCTGCTAACTTGCCGTCAGCCTCATGACTGGTCAGGACTGCAGTTAGGACACTGCCAGATGAGAAGTGTGCTGGTTGGGTTTCTTCAGGCACTACAGCGGTAGGCACATCAGGGCTCACATCTGAATCTACTGTATATCTACTTTCTCTGCATGCCCGTCAACTTGTATCACGTAGTATTGTGTCACTGTTCTTTGCTTCAGTGGCTCTTTAAGAGGTTGTCATTTTGGAGACATAATATAATCTGTGCTACAGGAGACCTTACCAGGGGTATTTACAATGTAGAATAGCTCAAATAACTGCAGCGTAATTAAATTTGAGCACTGCTGCTGGAACAGAGGTTGTCTGAAGGGAACTTTTCTGACAAACAGACAAGATCAAGTCATTTTTGCTCTACATTTTGCCAATCAGGGTGCATTTTCAAAAAGAGAATTAAATGTAAATACTGTACGTGCAGTTCAGTAATTAGTGTCATTATGCCATTCTAATGGAAAGTGAACATTGAACACTATATTATAAATTGAATCTTAATGTTTATTTTTTTAACTTGTAAAAATAGTTCTGTGCATTACAGTACTCCTTTAAATCTCGGAGGAAATGATCATCCTTTAATATCCCAATGCCAGCACAAAAGAGATGCTCAGCCTACACACACACACAGCAGACGCAGTCACATCATGTTGTCAAATAAAAGGCAAGTTGATGTAGCCATAAAATGTGAAGCGGCATCCTCCCTTGGGGCAATGCCTGTATCTCCCATACCTGTATAAAAATAGCAGCAATAGGGATTTTTTTTTTTATTTTTTTTAAGAATCTAAAATTTTGTCCTTTATGTTGCAAAAGCAACCCTACCATTTACCGCTTTCGATTATCTCTACCAGAGGCTTTACAGTGTTCAGTGGTTTGTTTTTAACTTAACTGTTTTTAGAAATTACTTCTAATGGCTTAATTCCCAGGTGTGGCTGTCTTGGAGGGGCCGATGTATGCAGTAGGAGGCCATGATGGTTGGAGTTACCTGAATACTGTGGAAAGGTGGGATCCTCAAGCACGCCAGTGGAGTTTTGTGGCATGCATGTCAATTCCAAGAAGTACAGTTGGTGTAGCTGTGCTTAATGGCAAGTAAGTAAAAAAAATAAAAAGACCTTTATAGCGTTTCAATTCATCAACAAGAGAGCAGTGTGAGCTTTATTATGTTTAAGTCTTTAATGTAAACTTCTGTACTTTCCTGTTGGCTTTGTATTTGAAGTTTTTTTTTATTTGGATACCCTTGTTTTCCTACGACTACCCAAAAATATGCGTGTTAGGTTAACTAGCAATTCTACAACAGATAGACTGAAGAATAGATGATTGCATTTGACAAGAAGTCACACTATATATCAGCTCAAGGCCATCCAGGAAGATTTTCTCTTAAGATAATTAAATACCATCACTAATATCAGTCCAAACTGCTGTTTTACAGGGTGACACAGAAAAACGGGAACTTTTGAAATGCGTAGTGGCAGCCATGTACAGTTGGCAGCACTTCGGAACAGGGACTTTGAGCTGTTAACAATCTCGCCATTTAGTAATTTAATAATCAATTGCATGGCAATCAGTGGCAGCTGTGTGAGAATTGTTCGGTAACCGTGTCATCTCAAGATTCGGTGACATTCCCTGACCCTCAAGATCACCGGATTTGTCCGTTTCTGATTTTTTCTTGTGGGGCTACCTTAAGAGTCGGGTCTACACGACTCGGCCAAGGACACGGAATGAACTGAAACAAAGAATTCAAGACGAAATTCGTGGTATCCCAGCTGAGATGTTGCAGCGATCAATGGGGAATCTCAACAGCAGATTGGAAGAATGCATACGTACAGGAGGACGCCATCTACAGGACGTAATTTTCAGACATTGATAATTTGGATTACTGTCTCTTAAAAGGCAAGTTGTAGTGGTTCAATTGTTGTCAATAAAATTCTTCTATTTTTATTGGGTTTTTCAAAAGTTCCCATTTTTCTGTGTCACCCTGTGTAAAAGCTGACCTGAATGAAAGCTCGCTGTTGAAAGGAAGAACAACCACGACTGGAACAGCTGGCCCTAAATATTGAGGGAAGTCATTGTTGCAACTTAGCAATATAATGCCTTGCAAAGGACAGCAAAAATGAAAAGCTTTGGATTCCTTTGCTTTTGTTTTTTTAGGTTGTATGCTGTAGGTGGTCGGGATGGAAGCTCATGCCTGAAATCAGTGGAATGCTTTGACCCCCATACAAACAAGTGGATCCCTTGTGCACAAATGGCAAAGAGAAGGGGAGGTGTGGGAGTAGCAACCTGGAATGGTTTTCTTTATGCTATTGGCGGACATGACGCTCCAGCTTCCAGTCTAACATCAAGACTTTCAGATTGTGTGGAGAGGTACTGTAACGTCCAACAGATGAAATAATCACATTTTTCTTTCCTCATATTTCAAAAGGTTTTATGAATGAAGCTGTTCCAGGTTTAATCAAGGTACTACTGCAATGAAAGGTTTGGTATCTCACAAATATTTCAATTAATACTGTCCTGTAAAATCAAATGAATGCCACCTAATGATTGTTAGTTATTTTGCATTAGCATGTACCATTTTGAGGCTTGCCGTGTTGCATCTTCAAATTTTATATCAACTCCTTTAATGTAGATATCAAGTGTAATGGCTGCCAGACTCATAAATGTGTCTTTTATGTTGACATCATAAAAGCATAAAGATAAAGGAATTGCGATGTTAAAAGTATCAAAATGTACAAAAATAATATTTTGTCTTTAAACCAGAACCAATCCAGAGTCATGATCAAGAAACATTTTGTTAATTTTCTGTGGCATCTACAAACTGACGTTGTTAAATTATACATCTGTTGAGGAATTTTGGAAAACAAAACACACAAGCATTACATTTATTTCTGTCTACAAGATGTTTTGAGAAAGTTGGAATATTTGGCTGTTATGCCACAGCACCATATTTGATTTGTATATGGGTGCCACCATTTTGTAAATTCTGTCACCAAGACACAACTCCCAGTTGCTAAGTGGCGTAGTCACAACGGTCACGGTACCTGACGTCAAAGGCGCAATACAATAAAAGGTTGGCACTGGCAGCCATTCTCATCCAAGTTTATTGATAAATTAATTCCTGGCTTTAGAGCTTTGCTATTGTTACTAGGTACATCGACATTTGGTTAACAGTTAAAAGTTACAACAAATCAGCTTGATTTATAATTTGATTTTGGTTTGTTCCCTATTTACATTTTATCTCCTGATCCTTATTATGAAATAGCCTTACTGTCACATTCTGAGCATGTACTGTACATACACCAGGCTCAGGAGTTGTATAAACTTTAACAATCTAAACTGATCAAGGGTTTCAAGAGAATAGAAATTTGTTAACTATATTCTTTAAAATAATTAATGTATGCACAGCATATCCATGAAATAAAACTCTGTCCACCCATTCTAAATCCGCTTTGTCCTGAGCAGGATCACAGGGGAGCTGGAGCTGATCTCAGGAATCACAGAATGCAAGGCAGGAACAATTCCTGGATAGGGTGCTAGTCCATCCCAGGCTGGAGACACACACACACACACACCACATACATGAGCCAGTTTAGTATCCACCTTACCTGCACATCTTTGGACCGTTGGAGGAAACCAGAGCACCCAGTGGAAACCCATGCAGACACAATGAGAACATGCAAACTCCATACAGGGAGGACCTGAGACATGGACATTGGTCTTTTTACTGCGGGGTTGCCACCATACTGCCCTAAAATAAAATGTGAACATGTTATTTTTTCCAAAATTTTCTCACACCAATCATTTGTAGAATTGATAAAAAATATGCTTTTAACGTTTAAAAAGTCAGATCTTCAATTAGAGGGCTTTATGTCAAACCGGTGTTAAACAGGATGCAGGCGGTGTGCATGATCTTGAGACTAATACATTATATGCCATTAGATCACTTATAAAATTTTTAAATTTGGGGAAATGATAATTCTTTCTTTAAACACTAACAACAGCTTTGCAAAAAGCAGAATACAATAATACATTATGATCAATAGTAAGGATATCAGTTATAGTATGCATGTCTCTCTTTTTCTTGTTATTCATAAAATAAGTATAAATAAGAATTCTACACTGTGTGCACAATTATTAGGCAAGTGAGTATTTTGACCATATCATCATTTTTAATGCGTATATTCCAACTCCAAGCTGTATTAACTTGAATGCTTATTGGATTTAAGCACGTCAGGTGATGTGTATTTGTGTAATGAGGGAGGGTGTGGCCTAAGGAGATCAACACCCTATATCAAGGTGTGCAGAATTATTAGGCAGCTAGTTTTCCTCAGGCAAAATGGGCCAAAAAAGAGATTTAACTGACTCTGAAAAGTCAAAAATTGTAAAAAGTCTTTCAGAGGGATGCAGCACTTTTGGAATTGCTAAGATATTGGTGTGTGATCACAGAACCATCAAACATTTTGTTGCAAATAGTCAACAGGGTCGCAAGAAACGTGTTGAGAACAAAAGACGCAAATTAGCTGCCAAAGATTTGAGAAGAATCAAACGTGAAGCTACCAGGAACCCATTATCCTCCAGTACTTTCATATTCCAGAGCTGCAACCTACCTGGAGTGCCCAGAAGTACAAGGTGTTCAGTGCTCAAAGACATGGCCAAGGTAAGGAGGGCTGAAACCCAACCACCACTGAACAAGAAACATAAGTTGAAACGTCAAAACTGGGCCAAGAAATATCTGAAGACAGATTTTTTTCAAAGGTTTTATGGACCGATGAGATGAGAGTGACTCTTGATGGACCAGATGGATGGACCTGTGGATCAGTAATGGGCACAGAGCTCCACTCCAACGTGGAGGTGGGGTACTGGTATGAGCTGGTATTTTTAAAGATGAGCTAGTTGGACCTTTTGCATTGAAGATGAACTCAAAATCAACTCCCAAACCTACTGCCAGTTTTTCGAAGACACTTTCTTCAAACAGTGATACAGGAAAAAGACCATGATTTTTATGCAGGCCAATGCTCCATCACTTGCATCGAAGTTCTCCACTGCGTGGCCAGCCAGTAAAGGCCTTAAAGATGAAGGAATAATGACATGGCCCCCCTTCCTCATCTGACCTAAACCCTATCGAGAACTTGTGGGCACTTCTTAAACGCTAGATTTACGGGGGAGAAAAACAATACACCTCTCTGAAGAGTGTCTGGGAGGCTGTAGTCACTGCTCCACAAAAAGCTGATCGTCAACAGATCAAGAAACTGACAGACTCCATGAATGGAAAGGCTTATGACTGTTATTGGAAAGAAGGGTGGCTATATTGGTCATTGATTGATTGATTTATTTTTTTTGAAATGTCAGAGATGTTTATTTGTAAATTTTGAGGTGTTTGTTTATTATTCTCACTATAACAGATGAAAATAAACAAGTGAGATGGGAAAATTTTCATTTTTCCTTTAGTTGCATAATAAATCTGCACACTAATAGTTGCCTAATAATTGTGCGCACATATGTATTCCCCTGATGATGTTCACACTCACATTTCCGTTGTGAAACATTCAGGTTTCAGGTTTATTAACATTTTGGATTGACTGATAGCACTGTGTTTGTTCCATATTAAACTTAATCCTCAAAAATACAACTTGCCTAATAATTCTGCACTCCCTGTAATATTCTGATTACATATGATAAATAAAAGGTGAACTAACTTAAGCCACACTATCGTTCCTTTTGCAGACCTTAATGATATGCATCAGTAAAATGGAGCAGTTATTTAGCAAAGTGCAAGTTCTTTCTATAATAATTACAGTGGCATTGGGAACAAGACACAAGTTTCACCATCTTGACAGCTTGGGGTTGGCAAAGGGATTATGAGTTAAGGCGAGTGTAGGCGGCCTTTATTGCTTATTAGAGTACATAAATGCCATATATTTACCATTCAGTATGGAGGATAAAAGAGCTCTTAAAAGCCTTGCTTCAAAATGACAGCTGACTTGTCAAGTTTTGATTGCACTGTGCGCAGATGCCAGCAATCTGACATGCACTTAAGTGCACATAAGTCAATTCAGCATCCCACGTCATCCTAACTCTGTGCTACTGTTAAAGTTAAGAGCTCCTTGCTGTTAGTGCTGCATGGGTGCAATCCGCCCTTTTACCTTCTTTTGTTGAAAAATACACAAAAATATTCCATGAGTCAAAGCACTCCTTTTCACATCTGTCTTTTACTTGTAGATCATGGACTTTTGTGCCTGCGCTGAAAATGACTTTGAGCAGCTCTGGAGTAACATTTTGTCACACTACATGAAGTATTACCACTTGTAGAAACATTTTAATGGCTATAAAGTCAGTGGAAAAAATCTGTCTGTACACTGGAATAAATCTTAGTTGGAAGGGAACCTGGCTTAAAGACATCCGAACAGAAATTGGGTCTGCAAAAAATTCCATCATTACAAAGCTAGCCTTCATTGCAGATGAAATCAGTTATGCAACAATAACATAATTTTGTGTTTACTTTAATTGGCTACAATGGCGTTACGTCGCTGGTACCTGTTGGTTGTGTCTTTGTACAATATTGTATAGACAAATAAGTGGTCTTAATTTACGATAAAGAAATGTTGATGTTTTTGTTATTTATTATAAATCATCACCCATTTGCCTGCATATTGATAAGCCAGCATGGACAATTATGATAATCTTATTATCAAGATGATAAAGTTTCAAGTAAAATACATTTGGATGTTACAGTCCTATCATAAGTTAAAATATTTCACTTGCTAGAAAACTGTTCTATTGGGGGTTAATATAAAATGCTTTCCCTCTGAAATCTGTAATGTTTCTGTTGTTTCAGGTATGACCCAAAGACAGATACGTGGACAGCAGTCGCTCCAATGAGCATTAGCAGAGATGCTGTGGGTGTGTGTCTGATGGGCGATCGCCTCTATGCTGTTGGAGGATATGATGGACAAGTATACTTAAATGCTGTTGAAGCGTATGACCCTCAGACCAATGAGTGGACACAGGTAAGCTGTCCTGTGCCAGTGTCGCTCACTAATTTAGAGAAGTTTTAGTGATTTTTAGGAGTGATGGGTTACAATATTAGCAGACCAAAAACACTCTTTGGCAGCCTTTAAAATATCTATCTGTCTGTCTATCTATATTTTATATAGTTTGTCTGCCTATCTAATAATATTTTCGTTTTGCAGGTTGCACCCTTGTGCCTTGGAAGGGCCGGAGCTTGTGTCGTGGCAGTAAAACTATAAGCCTGCAGTCATTTTGGAATAAGCTGTCCTTAATAATCTTATTGAGCCTCATTCCGTTTGCTTGTGTGTATCCCCAAGGAGTCGTGTTTATAAGCTCACATTATGAGGAAAAACAAATTCCTGAAAATGATCATTTCTTTCTGCACTACATTCAAAGTCTTTAAACGATCTTGGGATTTTGTTTTCACCGCGTGTGTACAAAGGGCTCTAAACTTGCTGGTTAAATGCTTTGATTTATGAGAAAGCCTTTATGATTTTGAATTGATTTCATACAATTCCGTTTTTTTGCCTGCTATCTCTAGTAGAAGCCAAAGGTCTTTTTTTTTTTTTTATTTGCTTCTGGCCATGTATTATAAAATGTTGCTTTCACATTTCTACTGTGTTAAAAAAAATCAGAAAATGTGAACTGTAAAGTCAAGTTGGTAGTTTGTGTAAGTAGTGGTGTATCTTGGTTACAAGATGGGAAAAGAATATCGTAACTACTTTAAAGAAAAATTCAGCATTGGTCGATATTTGTACATTATAAAGGCATGTGTTTATACTTAAATTTGCACTTTATTTGCTTTCAAATATGAGTGAAATCTTTTTTAAATCTTTTTGTAACGTACTTTCTGTTGTCATGGATTTTTTACTAGAGACATTGTTGTTGGACTTGCAATCACTCAATGACACTTTTTTAAATTAGTCAATTAGAAAAATACAATGCATACATGTATTTGCTTCTTTTGCAGGTTTTATCATATCAAAATCTTTGCAATTCTCCACAACTCCAATGTAATTTAAATTGCACTATTTTCATACTGCACATTTGGAAAGTCTGACTGAGCACTGCTTACATTCCCAAAAGTCACAGAGGTCTTTTCTAGCATTCTTAGATAGAATTCACTATGCACACTATGAATGGTTCATGGGTAGAAAATACAATCACAGTATGACAAAGTTTGGGAACCTCTCTTAATTCTTTGGATTTTTGTTTCTCATTGGCTGAGCTTTCAAAGTAGCAACTTCCTTTTAATATATGACATGCCTTATGGAAACAGTAGTATTTCAGCAGTGACATTAAGTTTATTGGATGAACAGAAAATATGCAATATGCATCATAACAAAATTAGACAGGTGCATAAATTTGGGCACCCCAACAGAGATATTACATCAAATATGTAATATTGCAAATATAACAGCCTCTAGACGCCTCCTATAGCCTTTGATGAGTGTCTGGATTCTGGATGGAGGTATTTTTGACCATTCTTCCATACAAAATCTCTCCAGTTCAGTTAAATTTGAAGGCTGCCGAGCATAGACAGCCTGCTTCAAATCACCCCATAGATTTTCGATGATATTCAAGTCCGGGGACTGTGATGGCTATTCCAGAACATTGTACTTCTCCCTCTGCATGAATGTGTTTGTAGATTTCGAACTGTGTTTTGGGTCATTGTCTTGTTGAAATATCCAACCCCTGCATAACTTCAACTTTGGGACTGATTCTTTAACATTATCCTGAAGAATTTGTTGATATTGGGTTGAATTCATCCGACCCTCGACTTTAACAAGAGCCCCAGACCCTAAACTAGCCACACAGCCCCACAGCCTGATGGAACCTCCACTAAATTTGACAGTAGGTAGCAGGTGTTTTTCTCCCAATGCAGTGTTCTTCTTCTGCCATGCAAAGTGCTTTTTGTTATGACCAAATAACTCAATTTTTGTGTCATCAGTCCAAAGCACTTTGTTCCAAAATGAATCTGGCTTGTCTAAATGAGC
This sequence comes from Polypterus senegalus, assembly GCF_016835505.1. Classification (NCBI taxonomy): domain Eukaryota; kingdom Metazoa; phylum Chordata; class Cladistia; order Polypteriformes; family Polypteridae; genus Polypterus; species Polypterus senegalus. The sequence goes on from NC_053157.1 coordinate 136,553,292, forward strand.
ATTTGCACATAACAAGCGACTGTGTTTGTGGTGTGAGTACAGAAAGGGCTTCTTTCTCATCACCCTGCCATACAGATGTTCTTTGTGCAAATTGCACTGAATTGTAGAACGATGTACAGATAAACCATCTGAAGAAAGATGTTCTTGCAGGTCTTTGGAGGTGATCTGTGGGTTGTCTGTAACTTTCTCACAATCTTGTGCATATGCCGCTCCTGTATTTTTCTTGGCCTGCCAGACCTGGGTTTAACAGCAACTGTGCCTGTGGCCTTCCATTTCCTAATTACATTCCTTACAGTTGAAACTGACAGTTTAAACCTCTCAGATAGCTCTTTGTAGCCTTACCCCTAAGCCAAGATACTGAACAATCTTTGTTTTCAGATTGTTTGAGAGGATCCCATGCTGTCACTCTTCAGAGGAGAGTCAAAGGAAAGCACAACTTGCAATTGACCACCTTAAATACCTTTTCTCATGATTGGACACACTTATCTATGAAGTTCAATTCTTAACGAGCTACTCCAACCAATTTGGTGTTGCGAGTAATCAGTATTGAGCAGTTACATGCATTCAAATCAGCAAAATTACAAGGGGACCCAAATTTTTGCACAGCCAGTTTTTCACATTTGATTTAATTTCATACAACTAAATACTACTTCACTAAAAATCTTTGTTCGGAAAACACCCCAGTACTCAGATGTTCCTAGGAAATGAAAGGCATACCACTGTTATCTTTTTTGTTGAAAGTAAATTATTATGCAGGCTGAGAGGGGTTCCCAAACTTTTTCATATGACTGTAAGTCAGTCAGTCATTTTCTAACCCGCTTTGTCCTGAACAGGGTCGTGGGGGTCCCAGCTAGCATAAGGGTGCAAAGCAGGAACAAATGCTAGATAGGGCGCCAGTCCATCGCACGGTGAACACACACACACACCACGGCCAAATTGGGACCACCAATCCACCTGTTCTGCATGTTTTTGGACCGTGAGAGGAAATTCGAGCACCCAGAGGAAACCCATGCAAACACGGGGAGAACAAGCCAACTCCACACAGGGAGGACCCGGGACATGAACCCGGGTCTCCTTACTGCGAGGCAGCAGTGCTACCACTACGTCACCACGCCGCATTTTAAAATAAGTTATTAAATAAAGGAAACTAGTTACATAAAAGAGGTAGAGATAAGAAAGGAGAGGTGGGAGAACATATCAGTGTGTGCCAGTGTGTACTGATTTATGACCGTCCTAACAGCACATTTACTTTAGTCAGAAAATGTTTGTAAATGTAAATCTGGTGGTATATTGCTGTGTTGGAAATATGTAAGAATGTTATAGAATGTGCATTTTAAATATCTAATGTGTGTATTATGCTTTACATTCACCAGTTGCTTTGTGTATTACTTGAAGAGGCACTCTTCAACAGGTTATTTGCACCACATATATTATCTTTTTTTAATATTTTGTGCCTTAATTTTTATATATATATGTATATATATATATATATATATATATATATATATATATTTTATGGATTTTTTTTTCCAGAATGAATGTGAAGCTGATTTTTGGTTTCATAATATTTACATTGTCTCTCTTCTTTTACCTACAGGCAGGTTAAAAGATTTTAAATGAAAGTAAATTTATTTAAAAAAAATCTTTGATGTTGCAGTAAAACAGAAACATATTTTAATAATGGTGCATCCTAAATTGTACTAAATTTCACTAAATGATTAAGCGAACTATAGAAATGCATGTAAAAAATTGATCAATTTATGAAGCACTAAAAATTAATCAAATGAGGTAAGAAGCAATTGACAGAATATTATTTGTAAAGGTACCAGTGAAGACTACATATTATAGAAATTAAAATACCGGCTGTGCAGAATTGTAATAACCAACAGCCATCCTCCCTACTTAATACACTTCCACTGAGCTATTTTTTCGCAAGCTTGCTTTTATTACATATTGATAATTGGATAATTCACCATCAGAATTAATTAAAAAAACTGAAATAAAGTATCACCTGACCGGTTGCTTGTGTGACTTTTACTCTTACTTTTGCTTAATACATCTAAGCAAGTGTAGTTAACCATGCACTCCAGAATCAGGATACTTTTAGTCCAATCTCAGTGATGAACCAACAATCTGAAGAAATCTGAGTTAGTTTCACTTCACAAAAGAAATCACAAAACTACACTATTATGCGAGCAGGTAAATCCGCACCATTGAGCCAGAAAGAATACCGATTAATTTCCTTCATATATTTTCATCTCATCTGCAGTCCTGTAGCAGTGCTGACGAGGGGACAGCACTTCCCATCAGGCAGCAGAAGGGTGCTGTGGCTGATGGGAAGCCAGCTGATCAGTCAGGTTGAAGTTATAGTACACTCTGTCAGATCAGCTCGCCATGCACAATTGTAAGACCACAGGTAGTTTCTTTTCTCACTGGAGAATGCTTTAGTCTAGCAGTAGACCATTTTATACATCATTTTATCTCATCGTGGGCTCTCTTTAGCCATAATTACATTTCCGAAAACACTGTTCATTTATTTTCTGGAACTTTTTGTGGGTGTACGGCATTGCCATACCCTAAAGAAGCAGTGTTTCTTTCTTTCTGCTTCCCAAAAGTCCTTTATGAATTAAAAAAAAAAACCTGTTTCAGTGAGTTTTGCAATGCAAAATTGTACACAACATGAATTTTAGCATCAGTTTCACAAAATTGCATACAAATGGAAACTTGGTTCTTTTCCTCATCATTCCCTGTTATATTTTACATACACAACAGAACTCGCTAGGTAAATTGGTTTCAGAAAATGAGATGAGATATTTTACATAGCCCAGCCTGATTCAGCTGTTCTACAAGAATAGTGGGAGCATGGTGCCTAATGGCCGTACCAAATAACGGTGTCGTTGTATAGCGTACAAGATGATAAATCTGACATAAACTGATGATGTCATATTTTTTTTTATTAAAGCAATGCATTACATTTTTAAAATGCCAGGGGCATTTTACACCTGAACTGCAAGTTCACAATACTAGTCAACACTCAACGTCATGCACTTTTAACGGTGTGTCGTTTGCATATTACAAGAAAATTACTGAGTAACTGGGAGAGAGAAAAACAAACAAAAAAATATGCAATATAGCCAAGCCACAACAAAACAGCATGAGTACAATTTTTTCTTTAGGGTATGCTGAGCCACTTTTATTCTGAAGATGGCAAAAGAAGAACGACTGAGAACACAACTTTCAGTTAGTAAATACAATTAGTAACTTTTACTGTTCATTTATTTGTCTCCATTTAATGATGAGGTGGATCTAATTTTAAAGTTTGATGCCAATACATCATCTTGATTTGTAGCAATTTGAAGTCAACCTTGAACGAACCACCTTTGAATCATCTTAATAACCTTATCAACGTGGGCTGACCTGCCGCCATCTCTGTGTCCCAAGGGGCCCCCTACTGTAGACGCTTTTCTGCTGTCCATGTAGGAAAAGTGAAAGGCTGGAAACGTTCAGCATTCTAAGAAACCATTTAGCAAAACTTTCATCTTCTTCTTGTTTTTAAAAACCCATAGTATCAAATAAATATTTATGTGTTTGCTTTTTTGATTAAATTATGAAGTCACAGAGACTGCTGATATGCACAGCAAAATTCATTCAGTTTACTGTTGCTACTGATTAAGTCGTGTTAAGTCACTAAAATGGAGGAGTAATGACAATCCACCTACTTCTCATAGTTGCTTAAAGAGTAGCCAATTTAATGAATGGTGAATTTTAACCAACCTACCATTACGTTTCAGATCTTTAAAGCTTGCTTTGTTGCTTAGTAGGGTTGAGGTTGCATATTTCATTTGAGCAGGCCACTTTATATGCCAAAAAATTAACATTTGATCATGCATAAGAGAAATACACAGATAAATTAACTGAAATTTATACCGCATCTTTATGATATTTAAAAAATGTATCATACATGATATTTACATAGTAGATAATGTTTTACTTAAAGAAACAGCCTCGCCTATTACAGATTTTTATAAAATATTTCCATTATATATTGCATGTGTTGTCTTATCTTATTCTATTTTCATTCCATTGTTTTCTAAAAAATATTTATGTTCAATTTATAATAAACTTTTAAAATAATACAAGACTTTGATTCAGTTTTCTTTTTTAGTGGCTTATGAAATTAAAAAACAATTTTTTCATTTCAAATTTACAACAGGAGTGGCAGGAGTTTTGGTTTTGCCTGCGTTCCCCTGCTTTAGTTTCTCTTACTTTTATTTTTTGCAGTATTTTTGTGATTTGTTTTAGTTTATCTGTTAATGTAAGTGCTTTTATTAATTTCTTTCTTTTTACATTTTTTGCCCTTTTGTTTTTCAATCTGTATATATATTGTAAGACAAAAAGGAGACACAGAAAAGGTTTAGGGCACATCCGTGACCCCATATAATGAAAAGAAATCATAAAGGAAACGATTTTATTACAAAGATATTGCCAGAAAAAGCAGGAATTTATCTATAGCAGGAATGGTTTATTTATTGGCAATTGTATATAGCATGTTCAAGAGTAAGCAGCTCCAGTGACCTAACTATTATTATTGTTACTGGGCTAATGTTTTTAACTGGGATGACTTACAACAACTGAGATACAATTGGTTGCATTTCTTTTGATTTTCCAGTTGAGGTACAGGCAGATGAGCTTAGTGTCAGTAACTGGACTTGAACCCACAATCTCAGGGTTTGAAACCCTTGGTCCAAAACTTTACGTGTTACACCACAATATCTGCTCATAATGTTAACCCTTGATAAAAAAGAAAAACCACAAATACTGTGTAGATAAAAGAACTTAGTTAGTTACTGTACATAGTACTTCTGATACACCTGAATAACTGACAGCACTATAACTGAGGCCCACTGTCTTACGAAATTTCCCAGTTGAAGCTGGGTAATACAGCTAGTCACTCTGTAAAGTTTATTATGATATTTTTATTATATCAGTATTATTTGTTATGTATTCTGTCTTTGGTGTGAAGAACCCAAGGGGGGAGGGCCTCCTAATGCTGCAGCTGAGCTGGTAGCCTGTTTTAAAGGCCATAAACCTCTCAAAGATGAACTGAGGCATTGTCTTATTCTTCTGTCGGTGAACTGTCAAGGAATTTTAGTGAGCAGCAGGAAATAGATACGAGACAGAATAAAGGTCAAAACTTTGAGATCAAAAGACATGCTCGCTAAGCCAAAAATGTAAGACAAAACCCAAAGTTGTATATACTGTACATTATCAAAAATAAAAATAAGAAGTCAGACAGATAAAAGGGGTTTTAAATCTGCAACTCGGATGAGGAAGTGAACTTTTAACTGATCTTTTAAGCTGTCACTTAAGTTTCCCACAGGTCACAACCCCTGAGTATATACCCCTGACAATGTGAGACGCTGTCGCAGTGATGGGTGTCCAAAATGGCGGCTATCAATAAAATACAAAATGGTGGCCAAAACTAACAAAAAATATATTCTACAACTAATAAATTAAATGGATAAATGAAAATTAAACATCAGAACTGAATTCTGTGCCTTCAAAAAAAACATGTAAATGTGTAAATGATCAATCAAAACAATTGAAATAAGCATGTAAAAAATACTAAAAGATGCCTAATCATCCCGACACATTCATCTAGTTTTAACAGAAATTTATTGTGAAAATGTGTGAAGCATGAAGGGTATCAAGACAGACCCAGGAACGATTTTTGTGCCTGTAGCCTTTCCAGTGAACAAAATATTAAGCTGGTGAGCCATCCCTTCTTGTGTCCACAATGGACTGGATCTCACATTCCTCAGATCCATTTACTGATATTGTGGAGGTGGAGTACCAGGAGTATAATAAGGACTATTATGAACAAGCCGCAACCAGGATACACAGAAGTGAAGTGAATCTTGAAGTGAGCAGGCAGATACAAATTGAATGAGACTGGACCCTCCCATGCTCTGAATACATGAGGGCAATGTACCGTGACATCAGTTTACGCGATGGGACCCATAGATGAATGCCTCTTCATGCCAGCCACACTCCTTGCCCAACCTCCAAAATTGGAGCAATCCTGCACTTCTGAATCAAAACAGACCTTGGCTGATATACCATCCTTTTTCACAATGACTTGAGCCAATTTTTACTTGAACATCCAAAACATAGCTTGACATTCAGGAGTCAGCAAATGCAGATGAGAGTAGTTCAAAAAGTCACACTCAAAGGGGGACATTTTCAATGCCAAATAAATGGATACATTCCATGAAAAAATAATAAAAGGCAGAAATCTCAGCCTAGTCATCTCGATTAGAGTTGATTGTGCATCTAAAATATTATTCTAGATCTTGGTTGCGTCTGACCATTCATTAGTGGATGGTACCCTGAAGTTAAATTAACAGAGCAAACAATCCTTATGCAAGAAGATTTCCGAAATCTAGAAATAAATTGTGTTCTATGAGGAATGGAAACTATTTAGACTTTCAAATCATTTGAAAGAATACATCAGCTAGTAACTTTGTAGAAGGTAGTCCTTTAGGGGGGAATAAAATGAGTGTATTTCAAAAATCTACTAACTGCCACTAAAATAGTAGTATGATCCTTGAAATAAGGTAAATCCATAAAAAAATCCATGGAAATGTGATGAAGAGGTATCTGAAGAGGTTGCAGCAATCCAATAGGTAAGCCAGTATGTGACTTTGCCCGAAAGCAGGTTTCACAAGCTGTAATACGGTATATTTTCTTACATGGGATGTCGCACCTTTCCACCAAAAAGTGGTCTTAATTAAAGTTAAGGGATCAGCAACTCCTGGCTGGCCAAACATAACAGATTGATGTCATAATTCAAATACATGAACTCTGAGATACGTAGGTACAAAAGTAACTCTGTAGGGAAGTTAGTTAGGACATTGGCTTGATTCAGACCTTAGTAATAATGTCTTTAACATTTTTTACAAGTAGGGTACCCAAAAACGTTTTGCAGGGAAAATAATTGGCATTAGATCTTCAGGGTTCTTGTCTGGTTCATAAATATGAGACTGCCTCAGCTTTGCCTTATTACCTGGCCTGTATGATATAGAGAAATTGAAACGGCTAACAAATAAAGATCATCTAGCCTGTCAGGTGTTTAAATACTTGGTAGATCTCAAACACACCAAGTTCTTGTGATTGGTGTATATTATAAAATTAAACCGAGCACCTTCCAAATAATGACACCACTCTTTCAATGCCAGTTTAATAGCAAACAGTTTACAATGTCATAGTTCTGTCCTATTTTATTTTATTTCTTTGAATAAAATGCACATAGATGAACTACAGTGATCCCTCGCTATATCGTGCTTCAACTTTCGCAGCTTCAATCCATCGTGGATTTTAAATGTAAGCGTATCTAAATATATATCACAGATTTTTCACTGGTTCACGGATTTCTGCAGACAATGGGTCTTTTAATTTATGGTACACGCTTCTTCAGTTGGTTTGCCCAGTTGATTTCGTACAAGGGACGCTATTGGCGGATGGCTGAGAAGCTACCCAATCAGAGCACGTATTACATATTAAATAAAACTCTTCAATGATATATGATATGCTTCCTGCATGGTGCTTCGCATACTTAAAAGCACCTATTGATTTTTGATTGTTTGCTTTTCTCTTTCTGTCTCTCTCTCTCTCTCTGTGACATTCTCTGCTCCTGACGCACACTCCTTTGAAGAGAAGATATGTTTGCATTCTTTTAATTGTGAGATGGAACTGTCATCTCTGTCTTGTCATGGAGCACAGTTTAAACTTTTGAAAAAGAGACAAATATTTGTTTGCAGAGAGTCTCTACAAACACCTGTTTCTGTGCAAATCTGTGACCCAAGAGTGACAATATAAAAATAACAATATAAACGTATGGTTTTTACTTTGTGGATTTTCACCTTTCACAGGGGGTTCTGGAATGTAACCCCCGTGATCGAGGAGGGATCACTGTATGTCTCATCTGTTGGCTGCTCATTTTGCAACTCCAAGTTATTGTTCTGTCAGCGAACTAACAAAGAATTTTTAAGAGAGATGAAAAAAGGGACAAAACCGGGAGATCTAAAATCACGATCGTCAAGCCAAAAACATGAGACAAAAACGTTAAATTTGTAAAAAGGTCAGAACCACAAAAACCCAAAAGATATAATTTTAAGGAAAAAAAAGGAAGTTTTCAATTTGCAACTCAGAAGAGGAAATTAACTTTCAGCCAACCATTTAACCCATCGTGTCAATTACCCACAATGTCACAACCTCTGAGGACACATCCCTGACAATGTGGGATGTCATCCTAAATATGAGTGTCTAAAGTGACAAGTAATAAAATAAATGGTTACATGAAAAATTAATATCTGGATGGAATTCTATGACTCCAAAAATAATTAAAATAAGTGTAAGATCATTTAAAACAATTGAAATAAACACATAAAAAGTGCTAATAGTTACCCAATCATATCAGTTATAATGGGTGGTCCTGTGGCCTGGAACCCCTGCAGATTTTATATTTTTCTCCAGCCGTCTGGAGTTCTTTTTTTGTTTTTTCTGTCCACCCTGGCCATCGGACCTTACTCCTTTTTTATGTTAATTAATGTTGTCTTATTTTAATTTCTTATTTTGTCTTTTATTTTTCTTTTCTTCATTATGTAAAGCACTTTGAGCTACTTTTTGTATGAAAATGTGCTATATAAATAAATGTTGTTGTTGTTGTATACGTGAAATCATTGACTATGCCAGTTGCTGTGAACAGAGAAGTGAATTCATACATCCCTCAGGTAAGACAACGGCAAGAATCTACGATAAAAACTACCAATGTAAAAATCTGGCCATTTTTGTTTGTATTGTAGACTCCGCCATTTTGTGCTTTTTGTTTGGCCTGGTTACCAAGAATCACATAATATCATCAGTTCAAAAATCAGGTCAGAGTCGTACACTTCTCGATTGTCCAAATTTGTGGATATTTAAAGAAAAACATTAGTGAAAAGTATAAAGGTTGGCGTTACACATTTCCTGATCATCCAAGTTTGTGGATATTCAAAGAAAAAGAAGAGTATAGAACATGTAATGAGCAAGATCCAATCTAGGGAAGGCCACATAATAAGTACAATCAAATCAGAATACGATTAGAGTCTGCGGTGTCAAATGTCAAGGTTTAAAAACGTCAGGGTAGTATGGACAAAAGGCGAAAATGGAGACTAATGTCTGAATTTTTAAGATGAAAACATAGTAGTATGGATGTAGCCTCAGTGTGAGATAGCATCATCTTGGATATTTTTGCCACAAAGCATGTGAACTAACCCCTTCACTGAGCAGTCAAGAGTAGAAATCTACTTTGTGAAGCCCAGTATGGCAGGTCTTTCTTATTTTATGTTCGTTAATTGTTTGTTTCACTGTTGTCAAAGAAAAATTGCTTATTTAGTTAAAGGGCTTTATTTTGCCCCTGTGAAAGCAAGGCCTCCCCTTAGGAGTGTGTGATAAACTGGCTGATCCAATATTCCGGATGAAATTATTCTTGCAATATGAGTTTCAAAGAAAATGTTTAGTGGGAAACATGCAAACACATTTAGTGTAAAATACTTTCCATCTCAAAATGTGAAAATCTGTTAATGTAAAAGGAAATTACAATGACATTTTTTATGGTGGTGTATTAGGGTCCTGAAGGAAGATTAAATGTGCGTAATAAGTGAGCCTAACCCCTTTAAGAAGAGTGGCTTAACATGATCGGTGGGTCAATAGTGGCTCTGGACCCCTGTGACTTTGCAATGGACAAAGCAGGTTTCACAATGTAATGCAGATGAACTTTAGGTTTAAAATGGAAACAGAGGTGGGTTAGGAGAAGCTTGTGTCTTCTTCTGAGTTAACTTGACGCTGGTGTCGCTGCAAAGACAAGAGATTCAAGATGAAGAGGTGAATACCTAACATCAAGTCCATTAGCAAGTGTTTTGATGTAGAAGAGGTGCTCCTGTATGTACAATCGCACGTCAATGCGTGTTTTACTTATTGAAAAAGTCTGAAAAGTAGTAATAGATGCATTACACTGGTATCTACCAAAATGGTCAGAATTTGTAGTTATACTACGATTTGGATTTGTGGCCATAACTACTTTCAACACTCAATTGTGGTAAATTCTTTCAATGTTCACAGATAGATCTTTGCAAAAAGTAAGGGATCTGTGAAAATCACTCCTTCTACAAATATTTCTCTCCTATGCAGTTTTAGAATAAAATTTGTTAGAATGTCAGATGAACGACTATGATCTTTGAATTGTATACAGTATTGCCATCAAAGGATATTTGTTAACATCCTTTAGGTCCTTTCAGATGTTTTTGAGTGTTTGTAGGTAAAGGTGTTCAATGCTTCTTCCACTGTATTCATGTTACTCTTTCAGAGGATATATTAAGTAGGATTTAAAGACTCCTCATTAAAGATCTCAAGGTTTCAACAAACTTTGAAATTTTATCTTCTTAACAATGGTTATATTTCAGATGAACTCTACTGCCTCAAAGTACATTACCTTCAAGGTTGTTCCACCAAGATAAAAAGTGGTATACCAAATAGTTGACAACAGGAAGGACCAAGAGGTGACTAAAGAAAACTCTTAGGCGAGGAATATGAAGAGGTAATATAGACAGAATAGTCAATCAGGTTGTTTCACCAAAGCACAATACAGTGGAACCTCGGTTTGCGAGTAACTTGGTTTACGAGTGTTTTGCAAGACGAGCTACATTTTTTAATAAATTTTGACTTGATAAACGAGCGATGTCTTGCAATACGAGTAGAATGGATACACTTTGTCTACTCAGCGTCATGTGATCACAACTGAGCTGATGGTTCTTCTCTCTCTCGCGCACGTTTCTCTCTCTCTCTCCTTATCTCGCTTGCTCGCGCGCGCGTCTTTCTCTCTCTCTCTTCTCTTCTCTTGAGGGCAATCGTCTCCTATTCTCCGTCTGCATGTCCGCGATCTTTTTGGATACGCTTATACGGCAAACTGCTACAGCACTGGGAGACTGCAATTGCTTTGGGACACTCTTCCGTGTGTCTCCCGTTGGGTGGAATCCCACAAGAGTTTAGAAACTCACTCACACCAGCCATGATTCTTTTTAAAGGTAAAGTGCAGGTTAATTTGTTTTATGTATTTTTACTTTATATTTTGTATTAATCATTTTTATATGGATAGTTTTGGGTTGTGGAATGAATCATTTGAGTTTCCATTATTTCTTATTGGGAAATTCGCATTGATATATGAGTGCTTTGGACTGCGAGCACATTTCCGGAACGAATTATGCTCGCAAACCGAGGTTCCACTGTATGTAAACCAAAAAGGTGAGCTAGTTAGAGAGATTTAATTCTGACTACTGCAGATCCTAACTAGTTAGATAAATTTAATTCTAACTACCACACTCTAAGATATTGCAATGTTCAAATCCCTGAAATCAAAATAAACATGGTAGACTCTATCCCTGACTGCTCTTCACTGTTGGTTGTACTTTTTGACATTGCTCAACGTCCAAATCAATATTAAGTAAGGAGAAGTATGGAGTTTCAAACTCAAGCCTCCATCCAGTTTTACCCAAAGAAAAACAGTAACTACAACAAATTACAGTAAAACACCACTATGTCAGTCTGTGTACATCAGCACCCCAGGAATACGGATACATCTAAAGGGCAGACATTTTCTATTTTCACTGAGTAGACTTAGATGTTCATTTCAGAGCTGCATTTTTGTACTTATCAGGACCGTTTTTGTCAGCCAGAAACATCCTTAAAACCTGCAGACAGGTTTGAAATGGTGGCTCACAATGAAAAAAAATGACTTTTCTCTTGCAGAAAAGTACTCCCGTTACTCCCTTCCCCACTTAAAATGCCATCTTTGCAAGTCAAAAAATGAAGAGCCTTTACTGAGGTGACTGCTATGAGTGAAGGTTTTTGTCAGGAAAGTTTTTTGACATTCATGAATGAATGCAGAAAGGAAAAGGTTGTACCAGAGAAAACTGAAATGCCATCTCATTACGTTGTTTTTTTTCCTATGTGCTGAAAGTAAATGTGAAATATTGCCTGGGGTATTTTTGTGTCTGACATGTCAGATAATGTGATTTTCCAACACAGTTCTCCTTGTCTACAATGCCAGGAGATAGATGCCTTAAAGACTGGGCTCCCTGGGACTCAGATGTCAAAAGATACAATTCAAAACAAGTCAACCAAATCTGAACATGACCTCATTTTTGTTAAGAATATCCTAGGAAATAAAAGGAAGAACCTATCCTGGTTATTTTCCATTTACTTAAAATAATCATTACAATGTTTTAATCATGCGGTGGGCTGGCGCCCTGCCCGGGGTTTCTTTCCTGCCTTGTGCCCAGTGTTGGCTGGGATTGGCTCCAGCAGACCCCCGTGACCCTGTAGTTAGGATATAGCAGGTTGCATAATGGATGGATGGATGTTTTAATCAGGCATATTTTTTACAACGAGAGATTTTTGATTGAAAATTTGTAATTGAGCAATATAGAATTAGGATTCACAGATTTTTAGATATAAAACTGCAGAAAAATTGAATAAAAAAACAATGCAAGGATTTAAAGATATAGAAAAAACAAATATGTCTTAATTTTCTTTAAATATAAATCTGACACTACTGCACTTTTCTAAATGCAAAATAAAAGGGAAAAATGGGCAGCCAATAAATAATGAATTCAATTATTTGTTCAACTGGTTGCAACAAAAAACCTGCAGTCACTGGGAACCCCCAGGACTGAACTTGACCGCCACATGTCTACATAATAAAGAGTCTAAAAGGGAAAACAGGGTCACCGAGGACCCTACCATGACAAAAGGCTTTCTGTTGGGATATTTTGCCCTTCCTTCTAATCGCAGTTTGGTTTTTGTCACCGACTAATTTTGACTTTACTGGTCCTGACCTTCTACTGAGTTTAAAGGACTGCTCATTGATTTCTGCTGTGTCTCTCCAATCAGAATCAGAAAATCAGAATCTCCTGATTCTTACCATTTACCAAAAAAAAAAAACTTCAATATCATTTTTCAAAATATTTACATATTAGACATTACACGTTCACAATTACTCAACCTCCACTAATTTTTATAATAAAATCTATATTTTACTTGAGCACAAAGGCTTTCACATTCTAACAAACTTTCAAAACATAGGCAGACCAGGAAACATCTCCTTAGCTTTGCGCTGTTGTATATCAAAATGTCTGAAATCAGTGATGCCATAGTATCCGCAATAAAAACTTTTTTATCCAGTGTCCATCAATGCCGGCATGTTTCAGAACTACTTCTTCAAGGCCAAACCACTTGGGACATAAAGATTAAAGCTTTTAAAATTCTATATAAACTAGGGGGCTTTGCCCACTGCTTGCTTCGCTGACCCACCCTATCCCCCTCGGGGCGTGCTATGCTCCAGCCACTGTACGTCTCTGCCTCTCGCGTTGTGAAGGTGGGGGGCTGAACGCACGCTAAGGAGATGCAGTCGGATCATCTGCTGGCTTGCTGCTGCTGCCGAGCTGTGTGTTCTACTTGTCGCACTGCACATCGCTCATTTAAAAGCCTGTACAGCAGCTGTACTTTTGTCTCACTGCCTTGTCAGAAGGGACATTAAAGTGTCTTCCGAGAAGATTTTTTTTATTATAACAGAGAGATGTGTGCTCCTAATAAAGTATTATTAACACTACAGGACGTCCTAAGGCAGACAGTCTTTACCTTTACTTACAAAGGATGCCTAAAGTCAAGTTCTGCTTTAATAATAACCTCAATGTATCAATTAAATTATTAGGAGCTTCTTAAAACCACACAGCTTGAGGATTGTTAAAAAATATTGTGAAGGACAGCCGGGTCCCATGCCCGGCAGGGACGCCCCTGCTGCTTATGTTCCGGGGGAGCCGCCATGGGCAGTCCAATACCTCCCGGGACGCTTGGTGGCAGCCTCCCTGGCCGACGATGTTTCCCCAACCACCCGCAGGGCTCCATGGGAGATGGAGTCCTCCACAGCTTGGTTGGGGCCCGGGGTGGCCGCTAGGGGGGCTGTCTGCTTCCAACAGCCCGGCTGGACAGGTCTTCAGCCCCACCCGGAAGTGCAATTAGGATCAGGTGGTAATCACCCGGAATGCTTCCGGGTGGGCTATAAAAGGGCCCAGCCACCACCAGTCGAGGAGCCAGAGTTGGGAGGAAGGAGACGAAGCTTGAGGAGGAGTGGTGGTAAAGGAAGAAAGGTGGTATTGCTGTGTGGTGGAGTCGTGTTTTGGACTGTGTATTGCCTGTGGGTCACGGGGAAGATGTACGCCCACGGGTGAAGAAAAATAAAAGTTTGTGTATTTTTATACGTGTCTCCATGTCCATCTGTGTCGGGTCAGGCGCCTATATAACGCCTTTGTTACAATATCATTAAATAAATGACAACTCAAATTCCCAACAGAGCTCATAAAGTGTATACTGATTGTTCTGATTTGAAATGGTGTATAATCTAGCTGGTTTGCTATAACTGTGATGTCTTATAATTAATTGTCCATTTTGGCCTGGCTGTTTATCTCCTTTTTCGACCATAACAGAAAGTTCTGAAGGAAACAGGTGTCTATGTAAATTAAAATCATTTCTGATCACCCTTCAACCCAGTCCCTAAAAGATGCACACTTTATGTACAAATGGGCCACCTTACTGAGTTTGCACATTATCTCCATGTTTCACGTTTCATTTTTCTGCGTATGCTGATTTCCTCTCATAGCCAAAAGACAAGGATGTTACAGTAATTGGCAACTCTACATTAGCTCAGGTAGAATGAGAGAAGTGTGCCATTAACTGGACTAGGATGACATTCAGAATTGGTTGCTACATGAAACACACTGCTACTGGGACTGCTCTGAAAACACACAAAGCAAGCTCATTAAATCAAAGAATAGTTATTGTTAAATCAATGTTTACCACGTACAAGCCCTGGTGACTTTAACCAGTACATCACACTTAGAAGGCCAGCTTTGAATAAAGCTCACCTGTTGATGAGATCTAACACTTCACTGCAGGTCTGTGGCACAGGTGATGGGCCCATGAACTGAACATGTATCCTCCAGACAGTCAGTCTAGAAAAGGGGGTGCTGGATGTCCAAAAAATCCTACAGCACGTGAAAACACTTCCAGGTTATGTATGCCCTTTTGTTAAAAAAATCACTGAAAAGTAAAATAAACAGTTAAAGTCCACAAATGCAGTCCTCTCCACTTGCCTCTGATCTTCTCCATTCATTTTATGAGTTAATTAATTTACACAAAATAAAACGCCCTTAACAAGTCACATTACTCTATAAAATGTGACGTATTCTCCCTTTTTATTGCTCTCTCCATGCTTGCTTTGTTGAATGTTGAATACTTATCCTATTTGATAGTATTTTCAGTTTACCAATAGAAATACACCAAGCTAAATCTGTGAAACATGTCAAAAAATTTCTAAAAATCCTTTTTTTAATCTGGCTTTCCAGTAATTATGATAATATAGTGATCTAATTATAAGATTAGCTCTTTGATGTGTTAATAAGTACCCAGCATTATTCCATTGCTTTTTTCTGTTTTTTGTGTGTGGTGGCACTATGTGCCACCCACACCTGCTCAGAGTACTCTATTCTGCAGTCAACTGGAATACTGGAGGAAACGTGGAGGACTTGGAAACCGTATTATCTGTCGACTGTGCTAACTGTTACAACTGTGCCCAGTGGAGGGTGGGTGACCAGTTGGCATAGAGCATTCTGAATTTCATGATGCACAAAGTGATTATCATCAGACCTAACTACCATATTTGATTTGCTCATTTCTGTCTTCTGACCGTGGCCCCCCAGAGGTTGATTTTTTTTCCTATTGCCCCAATCTTAGGAGTTTTTGTTTTCTCCTCCTCTGTGCCAGCTGGTCAACCAATTACATTCAGGAATCAAGAACTTCACTTACATTCTAAATCAACGGAAAGTGCTATGGACTGTTTTATTTGCTATTGTATCTTTTCATTAACTTTAATAGCATCAAACTGTTTCTACTCAATGGGTTGCCATTTACATATGGCTAGGTAAAATGTAGATATATATGGTATATATTTATTTTTATATATACAGTGTATTAATCTGGTTGTTCTATTGTCAACTTTGATGTATAAATATTTTAATTAGAAAAACTTTTTTTTTGCACTTTGGTGATTAGATTTTGCTTAACAATACCTGGTTGATTTTGTATTTAGTATCCTTAAATGTATTAGAAATTATCATAGTATTAATTAATGAGGGCGGCACGGTGGCGCAGTGGTAGCGCTGCTTCCTCGCAGTTAGGAGACCCAGGTTCGCTTCCCAGGTCCTTCCTGCGTGGAGTTTGTATGTTCTCCCTGTGTCTGTGTGGGTTTCCTCCGGGCGCTCCGGTTTCTTCCCACAGTCCAAAGACATGCAGGTTAGGTGGACTGGCGATTCTAAATTGTGCTTGGTGTGTTTGTGTGTGTCCTGCAGTGGGTTGGCACCCTGCCCGGGATTGATTCCTGCCTTGTGCCCTGTGTTGGCTGGGATTAGCTCCAGCAGACCCCCGTGTTTGGATTCAGCAGGTTGGATAATGGATGGATGGATTAATTAATGATAAAAATAAGTAAATGTGGTATATTTATTTTTGTTGATTAATCTGTGGAAAGCACCATGAGTTGCATGTCAATGTATGATAATGTGCTATGTAAATAAAGTTATTATTATTATTATTATTTAGAAGGCTGCCAGGAGGATACACCCTTATCATCATATTTTTTACTTTACTTGATAAGTTGGGGTTGGCACGGTGGCGCAGTGGTAGCGCTGCTGCCTCACAGTACGGAGACCTGGGTTCGCTTCCCGGGTCCTCCCTGCGTGGAGTTTGCATGTTGTCCTCGTGTCTGCGTGGGCTTCCTCCCACAGTCCAAAGACTTGCAGGTTAGGTGCATTGGCGATCCTAAATTGTCCTTGGGTGTGTGACCAAGATGTGTGTTTGTGTGTCCTGTGGTGGGCTGGCGCCCTGCCTAGGATTTGTTCCTGCCTTGTGCCCTGTGTTGGCTCTTGCAGAGCCCCGTGACCCTGTAGTTAGGATATAGTGGGTTGGACACTGACTGATTGATAAGTTGGCCAACAGCATATGACTGCATATTGCATTCATAAAATGCCATTGTGAAAAAGGATGATATTCTCATCATGAACGAACGCTTAGTTTATCTCTACAATGTTATTTTATAATGCAAAGTTAGCTCAAGTGTGACACTGAATGCATTAGCTATTTGAAGCAATCAACAATTTCCACTTGTCTCTTTTATTAGTGGTTCCAAACTAAATAAAATAAATCATTTCAACAGGGCCATAAACTTGCCTGTGCTTTATCATTTAATCTTATAGATCCATCTTTTCCCAAAATACTACAAGTACATGTAATAATTCACTTCACTTACTATCACCTACCTTGTCCTGGTGAGTGCTACAGCGGTATCTGGTAACATTCTCAGCTAGACAGACACCATTACCCTATCCATGGCCACTTCTTCCAAGCACACCCTTAAAAAAATACCTAAATGCTCCCATGCCAATTCATAGATATAATTCCTCCTTGATTTGCAGAAGTGCTGGCTCAATTTTCAGTTCCTCTCATTTTTCTAAACCCCTCAACTTGACCTTGATGTTATTGTTTTCATCTCCACCCAGAGCCCATAATAATAGGTGAGAATGGAGATGCAAACTGACTGGTAAATCAAAGGCTTTTTCTGAGGACGTATCTTTAACTCTACTGCTACTGATTAATTGGTCAATCTCATGATCAAAGACCAAGAACTTGAACTCCCCCATCTAAGTAAGCCACTCAATACCTAACTGGAGGGGAGAAACCACTGTGCCAGCAGAGGGCCATGACCATTTCAGTGCACATCAGTGTTCATCGTGTGTTGTGGCCAAAACAACATCATTATCTGTAAATATTAAATGACAGAGATGCAACACTAGATAAGTCCAATCACCTTGATTTTCAGTTCATGAAAATCTTGAAAAGGAGAACACACAATACAAACCACTGGCTGAGACTAAAGCCTCTAGTGAACAGACTCAAGTAAATAACGAGTCTGTACGTGAGCACAACTTTGACTGCAAATACAGAAACTAAATGGCATGTAGAAGCACCCCTAGGCTCTCATATTCTTGTAGCACGTTTCACAGGATACTATGGGGCACATGATTATAAGAACGATTCAGACAGGGATGACAAACTTTCATGATTGCTTAAATATCTAAAGAAGTACAAAGAGTTGGTGCATAGTTCCAGAGCCAGACACTGATAAGGTTGATGTCTCTTTCCTGGCATAGGCTTTCTTAAGAAGGCAGAGGAAAGTGAAAGTAAAATGGAAGCCCCCACTCCAAACTGGCAGTCCCAATACACTGTACCCATCTTCCATGCAACAACAAAAAGCCATATTACCCAAAACACTTTCACATTATCCAGTATTTCATCCACCACCATGCAGATTTTAATATCTACAGTAACCTCAGTCTTACAGATAAAGCCATACCAAACCAATGCTTCTGGTACTACTGAAGCAGGTTTTATTACACCCCCCTTTACTGCCACCCTGTTTGTCTGAAATAAAATCCCATCCTTCAACTGCCATGTATCATGCTTTTGGTTAAAAAAAAAATCAAGTCATACTCTAACTGATTGTATCTCTCTATTATATAAAAAACACTTTCAAGTCCCGTGAGACGAGACTTTGTGCCAAGAGCTTTAACCACGCCTGGGGCCAGAAATAAAAGACAAAGAGTAGGTGACAAAGTAGAACGTCATAAAGAATTCAAAAATGTTGGCGTAATACACATGCAGAGCAGGGTAGAGATAAAAAAATAATAGTAAAGATCGCATTAGCGCAAACAAATGGAAATTATTACTCGCTGAAATAATGGAACAGCAAAAAGAGATTGAATATATTGTTCAGATTTAAACTTTAAGTTGGAGACTTGTAGATCGTATAATTTGTGTTGCCATCAGGGAAAAGTAGCGTTTCTTCTTATCCACGAGAATTAAAAGATTTTTTGTTTGGTGAAAGTGAAATCCACATATGCTGTCGTTATTCAAGCACTTCAAACAAACATAAGTCTCTTTCCGGAGTGAATCAAGCTCTGTGTTTAGTCTGAGGGCACAGTTCTGTCTCTCAATTAAAAGAATAGGAAATCTTCCTCTTCATAGGGGTGTGCCTCGGGAGCAGGACCCCCAACAGAAGCAAAAGGATGTCTGGGGGAGAAAAGAGACAAGGCAGTGAGACAAAAAGGAAAGCTGCTGTACAGTTAACAACAGAAGCTTCAATAGATTTAATTTAATTTCATCTCCTCTTAAATGTCCGTAATAAATCTGAGAATATTAACAGGTATTTAAGATTGAATTAAGTGGGTTCTAAAAATGAATAGAGAGACTTGAATCTCCATACTCAGAGAAAAAAATCCCAAGAAACTTAACGTTCTCATATTCGGTTAATCAAGGAAACGATCCTGGAAGGAGTATTGTCCATAGCGGGGCTAACTCATGTACAAGCAGACAACCACATGTTATTGGATTTTTGTGTATTTTTATGCTTTATATATACAGTATATATATATATATATATATATATATATATATATATATACTGCTCAAAAGAATTAAAGGAACACTTTTTAATCAGAGAATAGCATAAAGTCAATGAAACTTATGGGATATTAATCTGGTCAGTTAAGTAGCAGAGGGGTTGTTAATCAGTTTCAGCTGCTGTGGTGTTAATGAAATTAACAACAGATGCACTAGAGGGGCAACAATGAGATGACCCCAAAACAGGAATGGTTTAACAGGTGGAGGCCACTGACATTTTTCCCTCCTCATCTTTTCTGACTGTTTCTTCACTAGTTTTGCATTTGGCTACAGTCAGTGTCACTACTGGTAGCATGAGGCGATACCTGGACCCTACAGAGGTTGCACAGGTAGTCCAACTTCTCCAGGATGGCACATCAATACGTGTCATTGCCAGAAGGTTTGCTGTGTCTCCCTGCACAGTCTCAAGGGCATGGAGGAGATTCTAGGAGACAAGCAGTTACTCTAGGAGAGCTGGAGAGGGCCATAGAAGGTCCATAACCCATCAGCAGGACCAGTATCTGCTCCTTTGGGCAAGGAGGAACAGGATGAGCACTGCCAGAGCCCTACAAAATGACCTCCAGCAGGCCACTGGTGTGAATGTCTCTGACCAAACAACCAGAAAGACTTCATGAGGGTGACCCAAGGGCCCAATGTCCTCTAATGGGCCCTGAGCTCACTGCCCAGCAGCATGCAGCTCGATTGGCATTCGCCATAGAATACCAGAATTGGCAGATGCACCACTGGTGTCCTGTGCTTTTTACAGATGAGAGCAGGTTCACCCTGAGCACGTGACAGAAGTGAAAGGGTCTGGAGAAGCCATGGAGAACATTATGCTGCCTGTAACATCATTCAGCATGAGCAGTTTGGTGGTGGGTTAATGATTGTCTGGGGAGGCATATCCATGAAGGGTCACACAGACCGCTACAGGCTTGACAAAGGCACCTTGGCTGCCATTAGGTATCAGGATGAAATCCTTGGTCCCATTGTCAGACCCTATGCTGGTACAGTGGCTCCTGGTGCACGACAATTCCTGGCCTCATGTGGTGAGAGTAAGCAGGCAGTTCCTGGAGGATGAAGGAATTGATACCATTGACTGGCCACCACACTTTCCTGACCTAAATTCAATAGAACACCTCTGGGACATTATGTTTTGGTCCATCCAATGCCACCAGGTTGCACCTCAGACTGTCCAGGAGCTCAGTGATGCCCTGGTCCAGATCTGGGAGGAGATCCCCACAACACCATCTGTCATCTCATTAGAAGCATGCACCGATGTTGTCAGGCATGTATACAAGAACACAGGGGCCATACAAAGTGCTGCGTATATTTTGAGTTGCTGCAATTAAATTTTGGCAAAATGGACTAGCCTGCCACATAATTTTTTCACTCTGATGTTTGGGGCGTCTTTGAATTCAGGGCTCTGTAGGTTGATCATTTTCATTTCCATCAAACGATGTGGCATCCTTTCGTTCCTAACACATTACCCAGTCTATATCAGTATAGATATCCAGGAGGATTTCTTTTCCCATTGAGATCTGATGTGTTTTCAAAGTGTTCCTTTAATTTTTGAGCAGTTTATATATATATATATATATATATATATATATATATATATATATATATATATATATATATTTAAAGTTACTTATATATTATTCCTTTAAATGTTCTTATGTTCTATTATTCTTTCTTTGTGGATGGAGCCCCATAAGGGATGGGCCCACCCTGATGTCACTGCAAGTGGATCCTCCCTTTAGCTATAAAAGGTTGACAGCCACAGAGATCCAGTAGTGGTTCACCGAAGTTGTTTGGAGTCTTTTGTAAGTATTCTTTTTTGCATTGGAATTACTCTTTCTTCAAGTGATGGGCAAATGAAGCCCCATGAAGCTTTTGAGGTGTCTTTCTGATTATGCCTGATAATAGTGACATCTGGTGGTTTGCAGAAATCATAGCTGCCTTGAGCTCCACACAGCCTGTGGATGAAGCACACATACAACATACAAGGCCTTGCTTGGTGCTGGGGGTCCTCAATCCCAGTCCTGGAGAGCCGCAGTGGCTGCAGGTTTTTGTTCTGACCTGGTTGCTTAATTAGAAAGCAATTCTTGCCAATAAAGCACTAACAAGCTATGAAATTAAATTAACTCTGCTATGTCAGGTCATTCTCATATCCTAGATTTTCTTTCCCTTTGTATCATGCAAATGATTTGAAGGCTAAAATGGACGAGTAATTCTCAGTCCTTCACTTTTTTCTCTTCATTTTTCTTCCAAGTATTTAATTAAACCCAATAGTGCAGATAAATACACACAGGTGTAAATGTAAATAAGTTAAATGGAGAAATGCTGCTCTCTCTTGTCATTTGCATGTTATTGATAATAAGGAGCAATTAAAATAGCTGTTTAAGACAAAATTAAGCAATAAGGGCTCAAAATCACTGAAGTGAAGCAGAAGTGTTACTTTAGCAATAAGTGATTTTTATTAATCAACTGGGTTGGAGCAAAAACCTGCAGCCACTGCGGCTCTCCAGGACCGTGATTGAGGACCCCTGGCTTAGTGCATAGTTTCAGTTTGACTGGTGCGCTAAAATCCTAGGAATGCTCTGTGGGTTCATTGTGATCTTATGATAATGATATTGTCATTAAAATGCTGCAATAAATGTACATGTTAGTATGGGTGACAAGTTTCTAGTATGTTTACATGGGTTGTCCTAAAATGTAATTTGTTGCTTTTATGAATATTGATGCTCACCTGTGCTATGTCAAAAGATTTTTTGCTCTTTACATTACTCTTTTAGGTACCTCACTAATCTTTGAAGGACAGCTCACTTTTGCTGCAATAAAGCTTTTGCTGTTTTTCTCCGATTCCCCTGCAGCTGGCTCAGAAGATGATTGCTTGCATGATGGGATGCCTGCTCATTTTCTCAGCAACTCATCCCCAGGCTGATATAAGTTCTCAGCACCATTGGAATAGCAATGTAAACAACCAGAGTTGGCGAGCACTGGCACAAGGCTACAGTACATTATAAGCCACCACTGACTTATAATTTTGTGATAACATTTTCACGTCAGGGGATTTTTGCTGCATAATATTTTTCCATCATTGTCTGGGAAATAATTGAACTGAGGGGCAAAGGCAATAACAGCGGTACTTAAGAAATGTGATTGTGGAACTGGGCACATATAAGGGGGTTTAGAGAATGTGCCTACAATTGGCTAAAGAATTAATGACATGTTTTAAGTTCCAGTACTGAGAATAGTATAACATTGTATTTATTGTCACATAAGAAGTTCCACAAGTCTGGACTCCAAATTTATTTCAGTATCTTCTCTATATAAAATATGAGCATTAGTTATGAATCCCTTTTTATAAAATGAGACAGCACAAAACTTCAAGACAATCAGAGCACTCTTGTTCCTTCAGTGACATTCAAAGCCCTGGGCCTCATCGGTTTTGAGGTAATGAAGCCTCGATACAAGCTTTAATAAACAAATTCAACATGGTGTGTTTTTATTAAAGTGATACAAGCTTCAAAGCTTCTGTGTTAATTGTCCCATCACTATTTCTTTTTTGGTATCATCTTGCTCTGTTTCTTGTATTAAAGCTCTCGGGTTGGCTTTTAAGACTTGTTTCCTGTCAATTGCCTACTTAGGCAGATACTTCTTTTAGTTTTTTTTTTTTTGCTTTGCTGAGCATTTTGAATTATTTTCTATATTTGTTAGTAAATCAGTAAATTAAAAAAATTACCAATTGGGTCTTTCAAGCCAGAGTATCTAAGGTTTTACCTCCCTTGTAAGGCATTTTATTATATTCTCTTTCTGTTATAGGCTTTTGCAACTTTCAAAGTCAAATCTCCATGCTGGGGTCTGGTAGGCTAGAAGCTATCAGCTGGTCGTTGACAACAAGATGGTCTGAAGTGAGCCTCTTCTGGGCTGGCCATGTGAAGGTCCTGGCCTGTTTCATGGTTATTTCTGGAGACCCCACCCTAATTTCACCATATTTGTGACTCCCTGCAAATGTTGTTCTTATTATTTTTCTCCAGCATCTCACACCTGTATTTTTAATTTTTTTTTCTGTCCTCCCCAGGTATCTGATTTTATCATTATAGTCTTCTACATATAAGGACTCTACTTTTCTATTAATTATACACACTCACCATCCACTTTATTTGGTACACATTGTAACAAAGGTGCTACATAGGTGTCGACCCGACACAGAATGACACCAGAGGCACGTATAAAAGTAGATAAACTTTTATTTGTCTTCAACTGTGGGGCACGTCTTCCCCGTGTCCCACAGGCAGTATACAATCCCAAAAGCACCAACTAAAGCAAAACACACACTACTCTTTGTACCACCACTCCTCCCGGCAAGTGTTGTCCTCTTCTTCCTCTTTCTGACTCAGGCTCTTGGAGTGGTGGCTGCTGGCCCCTTTTATAGTTCACCCGGAAGTGCTTCAGCTGCTTGACCACCTGCCTCTGATTGCACCTCCGGGTGTGGCTGAAGTACGGCCCAGACACCCCTGTAGCACCTCCTGGTGGACACCTCAGATCCCAACAGGGCTGTGGTGAACTCCATCTTCCATGGAGCCCTGCGGGTATCTGAGGCACCACAATCACCCAGGGGGGCTGCCAGCAAGTGGTCCGGGGAAAGTATAAGGTGGTCCAGATCTAATTATGCAATTTTCATTATGCTATAACTTAAGTTTATTACATAGAAAATCACCCGAAAAATCCCGGACCATCAAGAAGTGCGCAAACTGACGTCATGAAGAATTGTCTTTGCGCCGAACTGGAATCGTCCCCACATAAATCAGAGTCATCCAGACAATCTGGATCTGGATAATTAGATCTGGACCACCCTGTACTGTGCAGCCCATGCTTGCTCCCCTGGAACATACACAGAAGGGGCGTCCCTTATTTCAAAAACTGCTGATCTACTGGGATTTTCACACACAGCCATCTCTAGGGTTTTCAGGGAATGGTTCAAAAAAGGGAAAATATTCAGTGAGCAGCAGTTCTCAGGGTGAAAATGCCTTGTTGATGCCAGAGGTCAGAGGAGAATGGCCAGACTGGTTCAAGCAGATAGAAAGGCAAGAGTAACTCAGATAACCATTTGTTACAACTGAGGTATGCAGAAGAGCATCTCTGAACACACAACACGTGGAACTTTGAAGCAGATGGGCTACAGTAGCAGGAGATCACACCGGGTGCTACTCCTGTCAGCTAAGAACAGGTAACTGAGACTACAAATCGCATGGGCTCACCAAAATTATACAATAGAAGATTGGAAAAAATGTTGCCTGTTCTAATGAGTCTTAATTTCAGCTGCAACATTTGAATGGTAGGGTAAGAATTTGGTGTCAACAACATGAAAACATGGATTCATCGTGACGTGTATTAACAGTTCAGACTGGTGGTGGTGGTGTAATGGTGTGGGGGATATTTTCTTGGCACACTTTGTGTCCCTTAGTACCAAATCAACAATGTTTAAATGCCAAAGCCTTCCTGAGTATTGTTGCTGACCATGTCCATCCCTTTATAACCACAGCGTACCCATCTTCTGATGGCTACTTCCAGCAGGATAACGTGCCATGTCCCAAAGCTCAGATCATCTCATAATGGTTTCTTAAACATGACAATGGGTTCACTGAACTTAAACAGACTCCACAGTCACCAGATCTCAGTCAAATAGAGCGCCTCTGGGATGTGACAGAATGGGAGATTTGCTTCGTGGATGTGCAGCCAACAAACCATGCTATCACGTCATCCATCCATCCATTATCTACCTTGCGACATCCAATATGGACCAAAATTCCTGAGGAATCTTTCCAGCACCTTGATGAATCTATGCTACACAGAATTATGGCAGTTCTGAAGGCAAAAGAGTGGTCCAACCCAGTACTAGCAAGGTGTACCTAAGAAAGGGGTTTATTTATGTCATGGAAGTGAATATTGACTTATTTTTATCTGTTGCTTTACTCGTCCTTATTCTTTGAGCTACATCCTGTAAATGACACTGTGCTATAGAAATAAATGTTGTTGGAGCACTTGAAGAAAAAACTAGTGTGGGCACAGAGACAATTACAAACTCCATGCAGACAAACTTTTAAGATTTAAACCCAATCAAGGAACAGCACTAACCACTGCATCACTGGACCTCCCTGAAGAAAATACGAATGGTTTGATTATAGCAGCATACTGTCACTGGTGAGCACTGCCGCCTTAGAGCACTAACAACGTGTGCTCAAATCCTGACCTGGTCACAGTCTGCATGCGGTTCACATTGTGTCCCACTGCCTGCATGAATTTGTCTTCAGGTACTCCCACATACCTCCAAAACAGCCAAATACATCAGTATTATTTTATTTTTTGACTGACCTCATATCAGCAAGTATATGTGTGTTTGGGATCATGCTCTGTCCTGGACTGGCTCCTCACTCAATCATGGCTCCTGCCTTGCACCAAATGCTACTGGGCCAGGCATTGGCCTCAGCCCTTAACAACATTTTTGAAAATGGATAGATGACAGCACTTACCTACACACTATGACATGCACAATCTTAACTGGGCCTTCAAGTCTGCTATACGGTTTCATATTGGGCTTAGGGGAATTAGTTAAATTCACTTGATTGTAATTTGCTGGACAGTAATGAGTTACTAGTGTCTTTATGTTGCAGGTCTGTACTGATGTTTAATTTGTATAATCTTCGTAAAACTAAAGACAACACAAGTAACGTTGTTATAAGCAATTAAGCAAAGTAATCTCAAAGACATAAAAACGACTTTTTTAATGCGAAGGCTTACGATATGATTCAAATTTTGCTTAGAACCGGACTGAACAATGGCAATCGCAAAACAAACACTACCGCCATCTGTCAGAATGCCACTTGCAATAAGCTGAGAACTCCCAATTACATGTCTCCTTTATAATGACTCCCTGCATTTACACTGTTAAATATTTAATACAGTTTAACTTATCACTCAAAGGTAACATGAACGAACCCAAACACAACAAAGTACCGGCTCCTGTTTGTGCCTCTGCCGCAGCTCCGTTTCTCCCGAACAAAAAAGCAAAAAATACATTTCCCACAATGCAACATGAAGCTTCGCACCGGTCTTGCACTTTCTGCCGTTTGGTTATTGGCTGTTGGCGAGAGGTCGCTATGGGTGACGCGGACGCTCAGAAGCGATGCATTTTGGGTATCAAGGCCAATGTAAACGTTAGCGCTTCCAATTACAAGAAGTTGAAATATGAAGGTAAATTAATATTGTTTTGCATCTTATCTTTGCAGCTCGTCACTTTGACTAATACGCTACTCAAAAATGTGTTTTTATTGTTAAATACAAATATATATGAATATTTGTTTGAAGGAAAAAAGCAAAACCTGCGTCGCCAGTGGTAACTTACAATGTAGCAATACATTTATCAGTTTATTTAAAAGTAGTTTTAGATTTAGTTGTTGACGAACTTGAGGATTTGAGCATTAGCGGTTGTTTTCTAACTATGTACTGTTGGTAAGCTACATCATTTTCGAATTTTAATGATATCAAAAATATCAGGTTTTTAGAAGCCTGTAAGCATTTCATTCCAGACGCTGTCACCCAGGGTCCGAGTATCCGCTCAGTGTAAGGTGCTGTCCTCCTGCTACCTAATAGATCTCTAAGTATCCTCATTTACAGAGAGGTTCGGTGTGAATCCAATAGTGTGTTTAACCAGATGTTTCTCTGCTGTTTTAAGTCACTGAGTGACCTTCTTTCAAGAGGTGCTGAGTTGAAGTGCTACTCCTGATGCCGAATCTCGTTCTATTGGGTGTTTTTAACGGTTTATTGTTCTTGTTTCCATGCAGCGGGTGTTCTCCCTTTCAGAGAAGGCTTGGCAAGGCTCAGCTTTGTTGTACAGGTGGCAAAGAACTTTGGGGAATTATCTTGCAGTCGCTGGGTAAGTCAAGTCTCCATCCTTTCACGTTTGCCTCTTGCCTTTTTATGTGTGTGTTCAATGAGGCTCAAGACAGCAAGCTATTTTTATTGCTCGGTTTGATCATACTTCACAAAGATGTCTTGTTTTCCTCAAAACTATTTAAAAAAATCTGCAGATTGTATTAACATGGAGAATAAAGACTTCTTCTGAAGTCACTGAGCTATATAAGAACATAGACCTAGTAACAGATGTAAAAATCAGAAGACTGCAATTACTGGGATCCATGGGAAGGTTGGATGATGATAGAACCCTTAAGAAACTTATAAATAGTAACTTGCAAGGCAGCAGAGGTGTTGGATGACCAAGAAAGTGCTGGAAGGAAGAAGTGGAGGCTGATCTGAGGAAACTCCAAGTGAGAGGATTGAGAAAATGGGGCATGATCATTAAGCTGGCCAAGGCTGCCAATGGGCTATAACCACACTGGGAGTGCATGATGGGTTATCCGATGCTTCTGTTACAGACTTTTGCTCTATACAGCACTGAAGTCTATTCAGAAAATAGATTCAGTGTAGTTCATATTGTATTCCATTATCCAAATAGTATTGTGATAAAAGAGACTTTTTGTCATTTTCTTTGGAAAGTTTAAATACAGGGGGTCCTCGGGTTACAACGTTTCAACATACAACGTTTCGGGTTTACAACACTCACTCCCATAAAAACTTAAATAAATTGAGACATGAGAAGGAATAAAGGTAAGCATTTTTTTACACTCATTTTTTCTGTTACTACAGTACAGTGTACAGTATATTTATGTCCTTTTTTCTCAGGCTTAGATTTTGTGTTTTTATGTTCTCGATTATGATTTTGCAAATGTGTTAAGATACAGTAGTTAAGTGACTTAGGCTAGAGTGTGTTTCGACTTACATCAAAATTCGGGTTACATCACTGTTGTAGGAACGGAACTGTGTCGTAACCCAAGGACCCCCTGTATAACTAACCTCTGCTCGCTACACTTGCCCACCACCTACCAACCCCTAATGGGGGCACACTTCGTGTATATGCTGCTTGTATTGTGAAGAGGGAGGCTGAATGCACGCTAAGGAGATGCAGTCGGATCAGCTGCTGGTTTGCTGCTGCTGGTTTGCTGCTGCTGCTGCTTTGCTGAGCGATCTGCATGTCGCGCAGTGATTCGAACATTTAAAAGCCTGTACAGCAGCTATCTTTTTGTCTCACTGCCTTGTCTTGCGGGACGTTAAAATGTCTCAGAGGAAATCATGTCTCATGTTCTTCCAATTCCTTCCAAGATTTTTTTTTATAATAGAGAGATGTATTTCTTCAGATGGCTCAATCATGTGGCATTGCAAACCTGCAAAAATCATGCATATATTAAGCTTAACAAGGTTTGTTTTTAAAAACATTGTAGGTTTCTTTCAAAATGTATAAACATTTTTTCAATTGGTTCAGCCATCCATTTTCTGATCCAACTTATTCCATTATAAAGTCGTATGGGATGCCAGAGTCTACGCTTCATGTGCAGGGTAGGGCCCAGTCCAGAATGGGACACTAAGCCATTACAATTTATATCATGAGAATTTAGAGGTACAGTTTTGTAAAATGTGACAGGAAGCTGGGGTATCGATAGAGAACCCATTTAGACAATAGGAGAAAATGACCAGTTTAGCATATGAACTCAGCTTGTTTAATTTGTCCTAAAGCAGCGTTAACATATGTCCTACTATATCACCAGCTAAACATTTAAATGGGCAATAATGTAGAAAGGATGAAATTGTTTGGAAGCAGTGATTTGTGATACATAGTTAACTATCTCAGATGCTATCAATCACTTTTAGGGCATGTTGATAAATTAGTGAGATATTATTCACAAAGTATAGTCATTGTTCAGAACATAGGTTCACTTTTATACTTTACACTTTGCAGCTTTGCTTGTTATATCGGATATGGGGAACACTTGATTGATTTCATTGCACTTTGCTTTCTAGAGCCCCTTAAGGTTTAACCTTTCGTTATTTAGATACAAAATAATAATCATTGCATTCTAAATCCTTGCCGAAGTGTGAGATTTTTACTTGTATCTAACATCATTAATTAAGTGAATTGTCCTGAGCACAAAGTTATGAAGTATTTATGATATATACAGTGGAACCTCGGTTCACGACCATAATTTGTTCAAAAACTCTGGTCGTAAACTGATTTGGTTGTGAACCAAAGTAATTTCCCCCTTAGGATTGTATATAAATACAATTAATCCGTTCCAGACTGTACGAACTGTATGTAAATATTTTTTTTAAAGATTTTTAAGCACACATATAGTTAATTATACCATAGAATGCACAGTGTAATAGTAAACTAAATGTAAAAACACTGAATAACACTGAGAAAACCTTGAACAACAGAGAAAACTAACACTGCAAGAGTTTGCACTGTAGCGGTACGAACCGCTTGTTAAAAACACTTTTTTTAAGAATTTTTAAGCACTGGAAAAAAAAAATGAACATTTAAAAAATCCGTAATTTAATAAACCACCAAGAAAAGTAACATTGCAACAATGCTCGCTACGAACCGATCGTTGTAAACAGAAGTGAAGTGGATGTTAAAATCCAATAGAAAAAAAGTCTTCATTAAATACAAGGTTAAAACAATGCTCGTATCTGTCTCTTTAAAAACAAGCCTTATGCATCCAGCCGTCTCTCTCTCTCATGCGCGCGTATTTGTTTGTGTTTGTCTGTCTGTTGCGCGTGTGTGTGTTTATCTATCGTGTGCATGCGTGTTTCCCCACGCGCCAATCTGTGTGTGTGTCTGTGTCTCTTGCACGCGTCTGTGTGTGTGTGTCTCTCTCTCTTTCGTGCATGTTTGTGTGTGTGTGTGTCTCTCTCTCTCTCGATGCACAGGGAATGCATAGGGAGAGACTGAACACTTGCGGAAATCATCGGCGCACACAAACCAAAAGGGAAACTGGCTTGTTCATATACCGAGTCTGTGGTCGTGAACAGATGCAAAAGTTTGACAAACATTTTGGTCGTAAACAGATTTGTACGTGTTCTGAGACGTTCGTGAACCAAAG
The DNA here is from genome assembly GCF_016835505.1 of Polypterus senegalus. Lineage (NCBI taxonomy): Eukaryota > Metazoa > Chordata > Cladistia > Polypteriformes > Polypteridae > Polypterus > Polypterus senegalus. The sequence continues at coordinate 136,583,933 of NC_053157.1, forward strand.
TTCCACTGTAGAGTATACATGATATGGACGCTAGGGGGCGCTGTTGCCCTGTGAAACCCAACAGATAGATGTCCAGTACACACGTATAAAAGCACCAAGATAATTTTTAATTACTTTCTTAAATAAAGTGCACAAAGCACCACACTTGCCACAATTCACAAATAAGCAATAACCACAACTATACAATCCTCCACTCCCAGCAGCTCCGTCACACACCCTCCCAACTCCGGCTCTGCTTGCTCACCACCTCATCAGTCCTCAATCATCCCGGATTGTAGGAAAAGTAGTATTCCCCAGGTCCTTTATGAGCTCCTCCTGGTGCCACCCACGGTACCCAACAGGGTGAGAAAATTAACTCCATGTCCCATGATGCCCTGAGGGAATCTGGGGTACAGTTACTGTCCAGGGTAGCTGCCACCTAGCATCCTGGGGAAGGCAGTGTCCTGGAAAGGCTGCCCTTCTCCACTCTTCCCATTCTGGGATGCCCTGGCCGGATTGAGCTGCCAGATGTCTATCACAATGATAAAAACTGATAAAAATGAGTTCAAACCTCTTGAATGGTACTTGAAAACCCGCGGATCGAGCATGACAGTAGATACTGTGTTTTTCATGCATCCGGTGTTCTAGCAGATTTTACTCAACTGCTGTTCAGAATGCTGTTTGAAAGTTTTTTTAAAAGAAACATAGTAAAGTATTTAGCTACAAAACAACAAAAAATCTTTTTCAGAAAGTTTTTTTTGTCTCATGTGTTTATAATAGACCTCATACAGTATACTTAGGTCTAAATAGATGAGCTGCAAAAGATCTCAAGCCTGTGCTCCACTCCTTGATTTTGCTTTACAGTCAGCATTGAATGACTGCTTGATAATGTAAATTGGATTAGTTGCTCCACGAGTCTTTTTATTTGATATACTGTGAATTATATACTGTGGAAGCTGTTATATGCATGCTTGCTTTTCTAAAGGGAAAATGTGAATGTGAGATCTGTTATCTTTGTTATATATAGTTCAGCAATGCTGCAGATAACTATACTTTGAACACTAATAACAGTTGTTAAAGAAAATTATCACTGTGCTTGAAATTACAAATTCTGTACATTTTAAATATTTGCTTAACTTGCACTTTTTTCTTGATTAATAAAAATGAATCATTCTACTCTCTTTATAACTTCTTATTTTCATTTTAGCAGCAGTAATGAATTAAATGCTGTTTTTAAGACTCAGCTTTTGCTGTATGTAAATAATCCACATTTGAGACCCTTTCTTTTGACAGAGCGGACCAAGTGGTGAAGATCTTTGACAGACATGGACAAAAGAAGGATGAAATTAATCTTCCAGGGTATGTGCTAATCTGTTTGAGGTTTTCTATAGCTACCTTTCACCGTCACAAATGAGGTTACCTTTTTTCAGACAACTGTAAAGCAGAATTTACAACTTAAAATAGTCCATTAATCTTCAGGAAAATATGGACAATTCTTGTCTGTTTAACCCTTCTTTTTTTAAAAGTATTATCTCCATATAATAATATTTCTTGGTTAATTTTTAGGAATTGTGTCGCCATGGACTGGGACAAAGATGGAGATGTACTTGCAGTAATTGCTGAGAAATCTAGTTCCATCTACTTGTGGGATGCCAATACACTCAAAAGCAGCCAACTGGAGAGTGGGATTAGGTAAGTGATGAAGTCGACTTTTCTTTTTTTTTACAGAATGTCATTGATTGTGAATTGATTAGTGGTTAGGTGGTTAGCTATAACCGGTTGTAATTTGACGAAGCTGCACGAGCTCACTCTTGAGATTAAAACGTATAGTTGTCCAGGACAAAAGCAATCTTGCCTGAAATCAATGGCATCCTTTTGTAGGGTCTGTCCCTGAGACTTATTACTTGTCATCGCACAGCAGAGCCTTACTGGAAATTGGAGGCATCTGAATTGAAATGGGAGATCAGAGGGTATAAAGAGGATGCGAGGAATACATTGAGTGTGAAGAAACTCTAGAGACAGCGTGTGGATTTTTCTGTGAGTATTTGGTGGCAGCGTGACGAAGTTGCTTCCGCAAGACCGCGTTAGCTGTGGAGCTCAGCTCGGAGCATATTCTTTTCCTACCTTGTCAATTGTGTAATGCGTTTTTTGAACAGGTTTGATGCATGGAAGTGATCACTGCATCTGCGTTCAGTTAGTTCACATGAGCTGCTCTCTTGTGTGATGTTGCGATGTCCACGGCTTTATTTAATGTTAGCTAAGACCCGGCATTTAAAAGTTTCTCGCTACAGCAATTTTAACTCCGTTACAAAGTGATCCAAAGTCTCGTTCATACCTCGTGTCTTCTCATTAAACTTGTATCTCGTGAATAAAGTATTTGGCGTTTTTCTTCAGCGCTCTTTGGGAGCTCTTCCTTCTTTTCTACGTACTGTGGTCACAGTCAGTTCACATGATTACGTGGGAGGCGTGATGATGTCACACGCAGCTCTCGAGCTAACGTCCATTACAGTATATGGAGAAAAATAGGTTTCAGTTATGACCATTACTCGTAGAATTTCGAAATGAAACCTGCCAAACTTTTGTAAGTAAGCTGTAAGGAATGAGCTTGCCAAATTTCAGCCTTCTACCTACACGGGAAGTTGGAGAATTAGTGATGAGTGAGTGAGTGAGTCAATGAGGGCTTTTCCTTTTATTAGTATAGATGATGTTTTAGTAAGCCGGTTTAGTACACGTGATATATTTTAAAACTGTTAACAGCACACATTGGCACTGTTGAAGCAGACATCAAAATACTTTTTGTAAGATATTCCAGATGTACCCAGAGTTTGCTTCACACAACATGTAGAACTTGGTACTGAATGGTGCCCTTTTGGATGTGCTATACTGTCTCCACAACAGTTTTCCCTTGTAACCAAGAGACTTGTCAATACTTATGTCATGATTGGGAATAAACACCTTCTGCATATTTTTGACGATCACCTGATACACATCCCACAGTTTATACAAGGTCAGTGCTGTGCAATTGGCATCATCATTTTCAAAGAAATGCGGATATTTCATGAGTAAAAAACTACACTCACTCATAACTTCACCCAAAACTCGTGTTAGCAACAACCGGTTTGTGGACCTGTGCCATCTCTGGACTAATTTACCCACATGGCCCTGCAGTTTCAGGAGACTGAAAAGCACCCACATGTCATCTACAGTGACAGGCTGACAGCGACTACAACAAGCAAATGGTTTACTGTGACTTTTCCAACACTGCACAACACAGTGGTTAATTTCAACAGTTAATTTCTCCATCAAGCTATCATCAATAAATGGTAAACAGTTCAGATAATCATGATCAAGGGTTTACCTGTAAATGGGAAACAAAATGGTGCAGGATTATCAGCAGTAGCATTAAGCCAACTCTGACACTGCTGAAATTTGGCAGGTCAGAATCTACCAAGCAAGTGTCAGTTTCCCTGTTTGTGTCAACATCTGATGGCCAATTCACATCATCATCATTATTGCTTGATTTGAGTGATGGTTCAGTTTCGGATCGTTCTTACACTGCCATTGCAGCTTTTCTTGTTGGAGGCTCTGCCTCACTCATGAATATTGATGAGTTACCGTAAAATGTCAGAATGCATAGAAACAGTCATTGTTGTTTACGGCAGCATGATGTTATTTCATCCACTTGATGGCAGCAGAATACTGACCTATCAGTTATTCAAGCTTAATGATGTAAAGGGAAATCGGTACACCTCACCCTGAGTCTGATTTGGGCTTGACCATATTAACATAGAAATCTGAGCCCGAGTAATCATTCTCGGGCTAACGCTAAGATGGTTATCTGCAGATGACTAATTTTTGTTTTTTTATTGAGCATGCGGTTTAGTGCAAGATGTGCAAGTGAAATTTGTAATCTCACAACATTTTAAAAATTTTAAATGATTTGAGTTCTTGTACAAGGTACTGAAGACAAGATTGCATTTTGTAGTCTGTGATTCAGTGTGGTAGGAGTACTATGAATGAGGTTTTTTGCTTTGTTGAATACAGTCTAATAGTTTTTTGCTTTATATATTGTATAGAACTTTTCATAGTGAACACAACTGTAATCTGCATTGTAAGGCAAATTAAAAGAGTGGAAAACAAAATTAATTAAATAAGAGCTTAAATGTATCCTGTGTACAGAGAGTAGAGTAAAGTCAGCTTGGCAGCATGTCAGAATGGTAAGAGTTAAACAAAGCTCAAAAATTCAGTCACCATTTTCATGCCGGGATGATGGAAAAATAATGTTCATACTGTTCAGAAAGAGAGATTGAGGTTTATAACTCGCAAGAGACGGACAGGAAAAAAACATGAATATGCATACTGAATTTTAAGAGCCAAAGTCTCAGGATATTTGAACAGAAGCATTTTAGATTGGATCACATTGTGTTGCTTTTTGAAGTCTCTCTCTTGAGGTCTTGTTGTGGGAAAAATATAGTGTAGGCTTTTCTGACTTACTTTTGGGACTCTTTTTGTTGTGTGTTATTTTCATTCCTTTTTAGGTTCCTTTCTTCAGTCTGTATTTGAGGTGTTATATGTATTCACAGCTCCATAATTAAATGCAGGGTTATCGGGGTGCAGAGCCTGTCATGGAAGCATCGGGTGTACATGGCCCACTCATTTACACACCCATATTCACACTGGCACAGGCCAATGTAAAATTTCTAATTAACCTAACAGGCATGTCTTTGGGTTGTGGCCGTAGAACCAGACTCTGCAGAAGAACATTCATGCAGACTCAGGGAGAACATGCAGCCTTTATGAGAAAATTGACCAAAGTGTGGATTCAAACCTGTCTCTGAGGCAGCATAGTTAACCACTGTGCCATGTATAATATTGCTAAAAGTAAATGGAGAAGAATATTTGCAATGATCACAGTGGCCGTTTAAATATTTAAAATATCACCATTTGAATTATGAGTTTATATTGTTTACCAGCGGTTTACAGTATATGAGAAGATCAGCTCTTGATATTTTTAAATTTGTGCCTATTAAAGGTACTTAACATGGAGGCAAGAGTTTATGGACAAATATGGATGGCAGTGCAAATACAATAATGTCCTTAAGTTTAAAATACTGTATATTTACTAGCTGTGCTGCCAGTCTAAGATGGGTTGAATCACCATAGACCTCAGCATTAACGTTTGTAGTGCACCATCTATTGGATCATATTTTGTAATGCATGCAGTAATAAAATGCACTCCATTTGTCTTTCCAACAAATTGTACATCTTAAACATTTGTAGTGATAAAATGCATTAACTACAAATGTTTGTCATGTGCCATAAGCAGTGTAAGTATTTGTGATGCACCATGTGTCAGAATGGCAATTGCAATGCATTTTATTACTACAAATGTTTGTGATGTGCCATCTGTTGGAATGACAAATGCAATGCATTTGTCTCTGTTATATGCCATTTGGTATTGGACTTGTTATTACTACAGATGTTTCTGAAGCACCATCTGTTGGAATGTCAAAGACATGGCAGCTGGACAGACACACAGACACTCTTCATTTTATTAAGGTGGATATATACATTACAGTAAAGAATGCTAAACAGCAATAAATTAAATGAAATTGACTAATGTATTTTTGCATTTCCTGTAGTCGGTAACTGTTTTTTATGACATGTTTGCATTAGTCATTTGCCTGTTTTTTATAATAAGTATAAGTATGATATTAAGGGTTCCATCTTTTGAATAAAGTCATGGACATGCCACATCTTATTTAGATATGGTGTTGTATTACTAGTTCTTTATAAAATTGCAAAATTTGCCATGGAAGAATCTGCATGAATTCTGTTCGAGAAGAATACAAAAAATATGGATTAATGTCCCATTTACTCGGTCTCAGTAAAATAATGATTGACTTGAGTTAAGTTTAATTGAAAAAGTTAAGCAGGGAGCTACAGTGATGCTGCTTTACAGCTACAGCATGTCTGGCCGTCAAATTCCTATGCCCAATCTTTGTCATTATGTGTGGAGTTTAAATGATCTCCCTGAGTCCGACTGCACTATCAAAGATGCACAGGTTGATTGACAAACCAATATGGCCCTTTGTAAGTGTGGAAACATATGTGAGTGGGCCCTTAAATGCATCCAACCACATTCATCAGTGGTTCTTGCCTTGTGCCTAGTATTGCCAGGATAGGCACCAACATCCCATAACCTTGACTTGAATTTGGTTTGTTTTTTATACCGTGTTAAAGTTAACCAAACATGAATATGCTGCCAAAATGGTTAAAGGGCTTAAATGGTTATTTTCAGGACACCAATTAGTAGATTTTTTAAAATTTTAATTAGATCTAAAATTGGCAAAAAATGCCTTATTTTACTTTTTTTTAATAATCCATTATATAGCATTTAAACATAAATTAAATCTCTGAGCATGCTTCTGTTGTAAAGATGGCCATGGATATGTACAATATTATGTGTATTATTTTTATAAGATAATAATATATGACGTCAAATGAATTTCATTGTATTTAAAAATATATTGCAGAGATCAGATGTCTTTTCTTCTGTGGTCAAAAGTTGGAAGTTTGCTAGCTGTCGGCACTTCTAAGGGGAACCTTCTGATTTATAATCAGCAGACTTCACGCAAGATTCCAGTTTTAGGTAATATACTTTTATACTTTGTTTCCTATTTTAACATCTCTCTTAATTAATCTTGACAGCATGATGCCTTTCAAGATGAAAGAAAATTTACATATGCTCTTTAAGTAAGGCTTGTACGCACTATTATTTTTTTTGAGATGTTATATGATATTCTGTAGCACATGTTCTTACATTATGCTTGTACAGTACAAAACCGAAGTAAATGTCCTTAATTGTATATATTGATAGATTTTCTAATTTGTGAGAATTTTCAAAGCTGTTTTGTTTGTTTTTTTGTCAAAACTGACAAATAACAGTGGATAGTCCCAAGACTGTCATTTTTTCCTGGCCTTTTAAATGTGGATCAAGGCTGTAGACTTTATTGGCTCAATTTTAACCATAAAAAATATTTTTAGAGATCTGGTAGCTTCAAAGCAATTTTAAGATGAGTTTAGATGGTAGTTTCTTTCCTATGCTTAGTCTACAGTTTAAATTTAAAATGGTGTGGGGAGTTGCGAAAGGGAATTTAGAAGTACTGAATTTAAGATGGGAAAGTGGGTGAGCCACCCTCTTTGACAGTCAAAAGCAAAACCTTTAGCAAACAGGCAGTTTCAGTGAATTTGTAAGGTTTAGTTTCCTTGTCTGTTTTGTTTGCTACTTAAGTACTCTTTTTTTTTGTTTTCTTTTTTTGTACATCAGCAATGACCTCCTGTGTAATTTTTATAATATAGCAAACTGATTTTGAAGATGTTTGGTCCCTTTGGTATTTTTTAGACCAAAAATTGGTTTGTAGAAATTTACTGCAATAATTAAATTTTCTAGGAAAGCACACAAAGAAGATTACTTGCGGCTGCTGGAGTTCTCAAAATTTACTTGCCCTCGGGAGTGAAGATAAGATGATTACTGTGAGCAATCATGAAGGAGACACAGTTAGACAGGTCAGCTGACATTTTGCTATTCTCACAGTATTTATTGAAAGAATAAGAAAGGCAAAAATGTGATCATTCCTATTGAATTCTACTACTGTTATTTTTTTTAGTAAACAGACATTTTTGCTCAGAAAGAAAAAACTCTGATCATATAGGAAGTTATCTTATTATGTCTCCCATAGCACTGTGTTTCTTTTCTCTTAGGCTACAGTTCGGGCAGAACCCAGTGAAATCCAGTTTTCACTGATGAAGACGGATGAAAGGGCCACTTCAGGAGAAAGTACTGTAAGTTTTAACAGTTTCGTGTAGTTAGGACACTCTGTATAACTCACACTATATTTACTTTTTGCTAATTTATTTTCTGAATAAGGTTAGATGTGTTACACTGAGGCACACATAAGATATGTAATATATGATATTAAGTTACTTTCACATCTTGTTTAACACCACATTCTATAACTCTGATATGTTAAACACTCAATAAGATCTTTAAGAAGGTGTGGTCTCATCTCTTGACTCTTGCTGATGTTTGTTTTTGTTTTGTTATGTTTTTTATGGCTGTTATTCCATGACAGAAAATGTATATGCTGCTTAGCAGTCTCCAGTGCATTCCAGCACCAGTAAGGTAACACTGAAAATAGTTACAGATACTGTAATAAGGTCTTACAGGACTTTGTTTCATCCTGGTTGAACATAGTTCACTATCCTACTTGTGAAAATTCTTCTTCTGGTGGGATCAGGGGTCATGTTAGCATGTGGTTTTAAAAGAGATGAAAGGCACCACAGTTGCAGATATTTGAAACATGCTATTTCATATTGCATTCTTTTCTGTTTTTATTGATTACCAAAACTGTGAGAGAGTAAGATAGTAAAGAAACGCACTTCTGCTGTCACTATTGCAACATTGGGCTGTGTGTTGGTGAATGTTTCAAAATATGTCACACAAAGTATGTGTGCTAAATCTGCATCAGTACTTCAGTGGACACTAGATATACCTTTCTTGTTGTATTTATGTTGGTGTTTGGGTATTTTGTGTGTTTCTGTCACAAATAATACCATGTTATTGTTGAAAAAAATGTATATATTTTTGGCTTGGTGTTTCTGGGGGTAAACATAATGCTAAGTAGGATACTGAGAATCATTGTAACTCTTTTTTCGTTAACTTATTTTCATTTTAGTTGATTACGCTGTTGTACATTTGCAATTTAAACTGGCTAATGGTCTGTCATTAAGTATGAAACGAATACCTGAAAACATGTTTGTTTTGCTAAATCAATAAAGATACAGTACAGTACAAAAATACATTTGATTCTACCAATAATGTACATGAACTTTAAAATCTCCATATAAGCACATATAAATAGTAGACTTGCATTACGTAAAATTAATTATTATAAAGGTTTGGTCCAGCACAGCATTCTGTTTATTTAAGTGGCTCAGCTCCTTACCAACTTCAGTATACCTTGCATAAGAAAAACTGGGCCAAAATAAAGTTTTGCAGATTTTAATTTGATATAATGTATAAGCTAAATTGTAGGGGACAAAAAGAGAGCCCTCGAATGAGAGCCAGGCAGGGATATTGGGGGAGAAAACCTCAAATGTATTGTTCTGACAACAAACGTCTGTAAGAGGAACTCTGCTGTGTCCCTGGGGTGATTAATTGGGGCACTTAAGTCTAGGCCTTTTTTCATTCTATATAAAGTGGATGAAAGTATTTATTTCACCTTATTCCATTAAGGTAAAGTAATTCTTGTGGGGAGAAGGGAACAATAATAATTTTAATAATGGTAAAGCAAGTATAAAGTGACAAAGCACATTTAGTAGAATTAGTTGAGAATGAAGTAATATTTAAATTTGGCTATAGAACAGAGGGACAGGCCATTTCAATTTTTAAGTAATTAAAATTGATTTAGGATTGAGATAATGAAGATCAGCCACTGGACATTGACTATGTAAGGGAAGTGGAGTTGGCTTAAAATAGGTTTAAAATGTGGTGAAAGACTGTAGGGGAATTCCCTATAAAGAGATTATCATCAGTGTATAATGATAGTGATTTATTTGATCAGAGCCACTGGAGGAAATGGCCAGTGGTTGTAGTGATGATGCAAAAAATAATAGTGACAATGGGCAGCACTGCCTCATGCCTTTCATATTCTGAGAGGAAATGCTTGCGGCTGTTATGGCAATTTCTGCTTTGCACTCACCCAGTTTATTCATTATTACTCCTATTGCTACTGGTTTGCATTTCAATTATGTTTTCCTGATAGAATCTTGTAACAAGCCCAATGCTGCTTTTCCATGCTACAAAACCCATACTTTTTCCTCAATTTACTGTGAATAATGTCAGAGTTGAATATCATTATACAGTAAATTTATGCTGCATTTACACCCCTACTTTCATCCAGCACAGTTCTTTTTTTGTTTATCTGGCACAAATTGAATTTACTAGTTATCTTCATCATCAAATTATCTGATGCTTATTCTAAATAATCTGAAGTAGGATGTAATAAATTAATTTCTCATCAAATATAGTGTTTAAGTCTATTGTTTGTTTTTTGTCAATAAATTACGGCAAATAGAAAAAAAATTAAGAGTAATGGCAATGTTAAGAGTAAGGATGTTTGATGGTAGATGAAAACGTTAAAGCTGGTGCAAGCTGAGTAGATGTACATTATAGCATTTTACTTCTAAGTAGAAGTGTACAGTTGTGACAGGAATATAGCTTAGGATTTGTGGGCATGGGATCTTACACTCTCCTTGTGGGCAGAAATGGATGGTCAGAATTTAGAATGCAGGACAAATGCTGGTTGACAAATTAACTATACTATTCAATGAAACCCCAGTGAAAAATTCCATTGCTCTGAAGAAGGATAAAAAGCATTACCTTATACTGTAAAATCTGATTGTAATGCATTTATTTTTGTAATGTCAGTCCTGAGTGCCAGAAATGCAACTGGCAGATCTGCTAAAAGGCAATCAAAATCAGCCAATGTAGCACAGTTTAAAAGATTAAAGGTTAAAGTTTTCGCTGTTTTTAGATTCGGATGGAAAGGAGCTGTGATAAATGAGGCAAAGTTCTAACATATAATGGACAATATTAGGTACCTCCAACTTCCTTTAACGTGTTTGTTAAACTGTCTGTGGGCTATCCAAATTTTGCTTCAGAGCCCTACTAAAATTACATAGGAAACAACAGCAAAATATGTTGAACCTGTGTGTCAATTTGGTGACTATGCTTTTGTATTTGGTAAAGACTTTGTGCTGCATGATCATTACTTTATTGGCAAAGCTGTGACACACGGCAGATTGAGTTTATATAAAATATTGCCTTATAGCATGGTCTTTCTTTCTATTAAAAAAGCTCCTCACATTGTATATCACAAAGTTTTTTTCTAATTTGCTGTGTTATTTGTATGCCTTTTTCTACCTTTTTACATTTTATTTAAAGTCTTAAAATAATCATGTATATTTTAATTGTAGTAATTTATACTGTTGTCTGAAGCTTCATTGTAAGCAATGCTAAACAAAAACAGCATTCTAGTGTTTTTGTCTTTAATAAGCCTCATAACCCCATAGATAAAAATGGTTTCCTAGTTAATTATATAAGCTCAGTAGAATGAAATTGATTGTACCATTAATACAGAGAGAAAGTACACAAATCGGACACGTATTTATCTATCAATGCCCTTTATCCAGCAATAAATCGCAAAATTCTGATCCTAATGATAATACCTATCTTGATGGAATGATACAGTTTTCTATAATTTATTTCATAGGTCAGTGTTGTAGTTGGAAAGAAGACCTTGTTTCTCTTGAATCTGAATGACCCTGATAACCCAATCGAACTGGCATTTCAACAGCGTTATGGCAATATAATGTCCTACAAATGGTAAGCTTTTACCTGAAAGTAATGCATGATAGTGACTTTTTTTTTCTCAGAGTATAATTCATATAGCATTGAAGTAATCCAGTATTTTACAGAACAGAAAATGGTGAGCATTATTAGATTTAGAGAGTTTGTGCTGATAGTGTTATGTGCAGTAATGACCAAAGTCATTATTGTGTGTATGCCATTCCTTTTTAAAGATCTAGACTAGGGGTACTCAAACGGCGGACTGCGGTCCACAATCCGGACCACCAAGATGTTTTTGGCGGACTGCGACTGTCTTCCGTTTAAGTCAAAAGTCCAAATATAAAAGCACCAAAATTATTGTTGTTTTATTATTTACTCTGTAGCAGGGTTGCCAAATGGCATTTTTTATGCCAAATAACTGAAAGCTGTTTGGCATATAAAATTTGTGTTTGGTCTACTGAAATTTTTTTTGGTCTTTTTTACAAGCTGTTTGGTCTATAAAATTGCCAGGAAACGGTAAGCGTGATTAAAAGCGGCAATGTAAAACGACATTTTGAGAAGAAACACGGCGAGTACTACAATGCGAATTATCCACCAAAGTCATAGCTCCATTCGCATAAGATTTACGCCCTTAAGTTGTCGTTGGTATTGAGTTCATCGCTGATGACGAAAGCGACCACCACACAATCAAATGTTACAGAAGCTTCGCTACGCATTGTTTGGGTTCTTGGCAGACATAAGAAAGCATTTACTGATGCAGAGGTTGTTAAAGAATGTATGATGTCTGCTTCTTCGGTTCTGTTAAGCGACAAAAAGTGTGTTGAACTGATTCAGCAGATACCATTATCAGACAGTACTGTTAGTCGTCGTGCAGATGACCTTTCTGACAATGTCGGTGGTCAGTTAATATCAGATCTTAAGCAGGCTGAGTTGTTTGCTCTTGCGTGCGATGAATCCACTGATAAAACTGACATGTCTCAACTCTGTGTGTTTACAAGATTTTTTGATGGCCATAATTTTGTTGAAGAGTTTCTGACATTACTACCGCTAGCAAAACAGATCCGCGGTGAGGACGTGTTTTCAGCATTATCGCAATTTATGCACGCAGCTGGATTTGTTTCCCTTACAACAGACGGGGCACCAGCAATGACTGGTAAAGACAGAGGACTTGTCACTCGTATGAAGGCCCTTCTTCCCAACCTTGTTGCTTATCACTGCATCATTCATCAGTCGGCCCTCTGTTCAAAACTTTGTGACGAACTGGCGGAAGTGATGTCTACTCTTGTGAAATTAGTGAATTTTTTTCGATGTAATTCGTCTCTGCAGCATCGTCTGTTTCGTTCTTTTCTTGAAGAGATGTCTGCAGAATTTGGAGACTTGCTGCTTTACAATGACGTCAGATGGTTAAGCAAGGGCCGTGTGTTGCAAAGGTTCTGGAATCTCCGTGAAGATGTAGCTGACTTCCTGCAGTCCATGAATACAGAGAAAGCTGCAGAATTTTTAACATTTATTCAAGACAGTGACAAGGTCGCACTGCTGGCATTTCTTGTTGATATTATGGGACATATAAATGCACTGAATTTGTCACTTCAGGGTGCAGACAAAACTGTTGTCGAATTGCAAGAAAAATGTTGTGCCTTTGAAACAAAACTGAGCATTTTCATCAATGACTTGGTAGGTGGCAAGATGCTGCATTTCCCAAACCTGAAGAGCTGCATGACAGCTGATCAACAGGCATGTTTTCAGTTGATTTCCACATTTCTACATCATTTGAAGGTCTGAGTTTGATGAACGTTTTAAGGATTTCAGAAAACTGAAGCCTGTGTTTTTGTTATAGTATTTAGACATTATCGGTATTAATTGCAAGTAGTCATGTGACTTTTTTGAATTGTTTTCCATGTTTTGTGCATGTCTTGGTCTTCTGTAAAAATTTTATCATTTGCGTTGAATCTATTACTAGCCTCCTACAGACCTACACCTACAGTCCTACACGGTAAACCTGGCTATAGCAGACCCCGATGGTTGGTGACAAACTGAATGTGGACTGGCATTCAAAAACTTTGAGTACCCCTGACCTAGACAAAAAACAGTAATTTGAGTATGTCTGTTGTGAACTTGAACCTGGACACAGACAGACGGACATCGTTGTTTCACCCAACACACACGTTTATTTATAATATTTACAGTTAGTGCACTTCCCAGTGCCTCCAGCACCGCTCCCCCAATGTCCAGGGCACACAGTCTTTTAGCCTTTCTCATGGCCGCCTCCAGTCCTCTCTCCAGCTCCATCTCTCTTCCACCCGACTTCTGCTACTGAATAAAGGGAGGTGGCCCCTTATATAGGATCCCGGATGGGCTCCAGCTGCTTCCCGGCATACCTCCGCAGACACGCCCCAGTGTGGCGGAAGTGCCAGCTTCCAAGCCCTCTACCTGTGGCCCCCAACATAACCAGGGCGGTCACCCCCTCGTGGTCTGGAGGAGGTACAAGCCCTCCTCCGGTCCTCCTCGGCGTCCCGGCCGGATGCCATACTGTAAATGAAAGGAGCAATGCAGCTTAATAATGTATTTCCTTTCAAAAACATACCAAATGTTTTTAAAAGAAATAGTTAACTATGTTGGTGCTGGGTTATTCTGGGTAAGTGATGTATACTATTTTATGGACCATACTGATAATATTTCTTTTTTTCTTTTATGTCTTTTTGCTTGTCATTAACCAAAGCTATGCATATAACTATAAGAAATATAGGCATTAAAACAGTTAACTCAGAAACAGTAAAAATGTATCTTGCTAAAATAGAAATACAGTTTAACATTGCAAAGTGGTGGTAAATATCTTAAAAGCTACTAATGCGGAATATCAACATGTTCCTTTGTAAATCTTGAGTAGAAACAAATTAATATACCGTTTTAAGCAACATAAGAAAAATGTAATACAGGATAGATTAAAGAAAATGACAAAATAATTAGCCAATAAATGCTTGATGTTTTTACAATGATCCCATTCTTGGTGGTGAGTTCCAAGATAGGAAGCTACAATCAACATCAAAGTCCATTTCATTCACTTAGTGAAGTTGAATTTTCATAGATCCCTCCATTACCAATCTCATAAATTGCATATCTCTGTCAGAATTTCAGTTTTAAATCTACCTTGATGTCAGCCTGGAGAGCCCACCTGTGTCAAAGGCATTCCCTTAATTTCATGCAGATAATGCAATATGTTGCTTTTGCTGCATCAGTTGCACCTCATTACACTATCTTAAGGTCAAGAGGTTATTACAGATCACTATCTGCAGTGTCAGACTTTCAAAATGCAAATCAAGCAACATTGAATTGAATGATAACATTTTTTACATTAGTACATGTAGTGGACTAAGTGTGGTAATCATTACACAGTATGTCATACTCTTCAAATATACATAGTTGTCCTTGGTTTGAAACTCTGTGCAGAATCTTGGGTAGTGGATGCATCTAAAATAAAGAGTTTACTATCTTAATATTTCAAGACTGTTGAAGATTATATTTTATGCTTATAGTATTTAGACTTTATCGGTAATAGATATCTCTACTTTTTAATCCTCAAATGCCGCTGCTGTGGGGCTTGTTTTGTTTTGGACGTGCTCTGTCTCTAGGTATGTCAGAGGACTAGGACTTACTGAAGTGGGGAGGCAAAATGGGGGGGGGGGGGGGATAAGGTAGGGAGAGAAAGAGAGCAAGCCATATCTAATCTATCCTTTTAATCCTTATAATTATAATTACCAACGTAACAATAGGCTGCATTGGAATAACTTGTGGGAAAATTGGAAATTAAGGTTAAAGCTGTCTCACTTCCAGACTATAGAACTATACTATGACTATAAAATTACATCAAAAATTCAGAATCAGTGTCTCCATGATGGGACAGTTAACTTTGTGAGCTGGAATGTTAAAGGCCTGAATCACGAATTAAAGAGAAAGAAAGTATTCTCTCACCTAACAGGTCTAAACGCCAGAATAGTATTTTTGCAGGAGACCCACTTACTAAGCAAGGATCAGTTCCGGCTGCAAAAAGACTGGACTGGCCAAATGTTCCATTCCAGCTTCACAAAGAAAACTAGAGGTGTGGGAATTCTCATACATAGAACAGTCTCATTCGTAGCATCCGATGTAGTATCTGATCCTGAAGGGAAATGTGATGTGATTGTCATGGGCAATTTATTTAACTGTAAAGTGATTTTGATAACTGCGGTGGGCTGGCGCCCTGCCCGGGGATTTATTCCTGCCTTGCGCCCTGTGTTGATTGGGATTGGCTCTAGCAGACCCCCGTGACCCTGTGTTAGGATATAGCGGGTTGGATAATGGATGGTTGGATGATTTTGATAAATGTTTATGCACCCAATGTTGATGATAAGGAATTAATGCAAAATGGATTTGCATCCATTCCCAATGTGAACATTCATAAAATTATAGTGGCTGGGGACTTTAATTGTGTTTTAAATTCACTCTTAGATAGGTCTTCTGTCACAGGAGTGAAGATATCTAACACTGCAAAGACAATTACACAGTTTTTAACTGACCACAACTTATCAGACCCCTGGAGGTTTCTAAACCCAAACTCAAGAACATATTCCTTCTACTCACTAGTGCATCATTGCTACTCAAGAATTGATTATTTCTTTATAGATAATAATTTCTTGCTGACAATTAAATCTTGCAAGTATGACGCTATTGTTATTTCCGACCATGCCCCTCTGATCTTGGAGCTAAAATCGTTATGCCCTATTTACTCATCTCGCAGATGGTGTCTTATCCAACTTCTCTTAGCAGACGAGAACTGTACAGAATTTATATCCAAACAAATCCGTTTCTTGCTAGAGACAAATACATCCTGCAGAGGTCTCTGCAGGAATACTCAGGGAAACTCCAAAGGCCTTCTTAAAATGACAGATTATTTCATATCTTTCCTACAGAAGTAAGTTAGAAACCAAGAAGGTATCAGAGTTAACCAGCAAAATTACTAGAATAGATCAAGAACATGCCAGGTGTCCAAGTGAGGCTCTTCATAGGAAAAGGCAGGCTCTGCATTCAGAGCTCAACCTCTTAACAACCAAAGAAACTGAACAACTAATTTTTAAATCAAGACATTATTACTATGAACATGGATAGAAAGCTAATAAGCTCTTAGCTCAACAAATTCACAAGCAAGAAGTTTGCAATGCAATCCCAGGGATCCCCAACACGAATGGAGATAAAATCATTGACCATAAAAATATAATGCACACATTTAGGGTCTACTATAAATCCTTATATTCTATTGAGCTTAAAGAAGACAACACACAATCTTATGCATTTCTGGATGCATTACAGATACCACAAATAGATACTGTTAGTGCAAAGGAATTGGATAAACCTCTGGCACTATCAGAAATACTAGATGCTATAAAGTCACTTCAGAGTGGGAAAGCAGCAGACCCTGATGGCTACCCTGTCGAATTTTATAAGAAATTCTCCACTCCCTCTTATTAGCAACACTTACAGAAACTAGAGACAATCAAATTCTACCTCAAACGTTTCGCCAAGCATTAATCACTGTCTTTCCTAAACAAAATAAGAACTTATTACAGTCAACCCTCGTTTATCGCGGTTAATCCGTTCCAGACTCTGCCGCGATAAATGAATTTCCGCGAAGTAGAAACCATATGTTTGTATGGTTATTTTTATATATTTTAAGCCCTTATAAACTCTCCCACACTGTTAACATTATTAGAGCCCTCTAGACATGAAATAACACCCTTTAGTCAAACGTTTAAACTGTGCTTCATTACAAGACAAAGATGGCAGTTCTTTCTCACAATTAAAAGAATGCAAACATATCTTATCTTCAAAGGAGCATCGTGAAGAGCAGATAATGTCAGAGAGAGCGCTCGCTAAGAAAAGCAAACAAAAAATCAATACATACTTTTAAGTATACAGAAGCACCGCGATAAAGCGGCATTTTGTAGAGGAGCGTCCTATCTTCTAGGCAAACAGCCACTGTGTAAACAGCCCCCTCTGCTCACACCCCCTCCATCAGGCAGAGAGAGTGAAGGAGACAGAGAGAAGCAAACAAAACAAGCGCCACACGGGAAGCATATCTTTTAGCATTGAGGAGTTTTAGTTAATATGTAATACATGCTCTGATTGGGTAGCTTCTAAGCCATCCGCCAATAGCGTCCCTTGTATGAAATCAACTGGGCAATCAAACTGAGGAAGCATGTAACCTAAATTAAAAGACCCATTGTCCGCAGAAAGCGGCGAACCAGCGAAAAATCCGTGATATATATTTAGATGTGCTTACATTTAAAATCCGCGATAGAGTGAAGCCGTGAAAGTCGAAGCGCGATATAGCGAGGGATTACTGTACAATGTGCATCATACAGACCAGTTTCACTTCTAAATAATGGTGTTAAGATACTCTAGTCCTAGCTAGAAGAATGGAGAAAGTGTTGCCTTCAGTAATATCACAAGATCAAACTGGATTTATTAAAGGCCGACACTTAGCTTCCAATCTTTGATGCCTGTTTAAATGTAATATATTCACCTGCAAAGTCAAACACCCCAGAGATGATATTATCGTTGCATACAGAAAAAGCATTTGATATGATTGAATGGAACTACCTTTTCACTACATTAGAGAAATTTGGGTTTGGCCTGAATATTTACGCATGGATCAAACTACTGTATACCAATCAAGAAGTTTCAGTTTGTATTAACAACATTAATTCAGACTATTTTAAACTAGAATGTGGTACCAGACAAGGATGCCCCTTGTCACCACTACTTTTTGCAATCACCATTGAACCACTGGCAGTTCACTGTTGAAATGCTTATCAGATAAAGGGGATTATCAGAGAAGGACTTGAACATAAAATTTCTCTATATGCAGATGATATGGTACTGTATACATCAGATCCACAAAATAATGTGCCTGCAGTCCTAACAGCACTTACAGAATTTCAAAAGATTCTGGTCTCAGAATTAATTTAAATAAAAGTGTGCTCTTTCCAGTGAATTCTCAAGCATACAATATTCAATTGGACTCCTTCCCTTTTATAATTGCAGTTCAGTTTAAGTACCTAGGGGTAAATATCACAAGTAAACATAAAGCTCTTTATCATTAAAAATTTCTCCGTCTGTATGGAAAAAATTAAACAAGGCTTGCATAGATGGTCAAACCTTCATCTCACTCTAGCTGGAAGAATTAATGTTGTTAAGATGAATATCCTTCCTAGGCTTCTCTTTTTATTTCAAAACATTCCAATATACATAAATAAATAATTTTTTAAGCAATTAGATTCAACTATAACTTCATTTATTTAGAACATAGAACATCCACGTATCCAAAGAGTGACCCTACAAAGACCTAAGGCAGAAGGTGGCATGGCTCTACCTAACTTTCAGTTTTATTACTGGGCAGCAAACATACAAGCTATAAAAACATGGACACAAAAAGATGAACATACACAGGCCTGGTGCGCAATAGAAATAAAATCCTGCAGTACTTCTTTATATTCCCTGCTTTGTGTCCCCATAAATGCAAGTTATTGCCAATATACTAATAACCCAATTATGCTTCACTCACTTAGAATATTGAACATACGTAGGAAGCATTGTAAGATGGAGAATCTTTTACCTGTGGCACCTCTGCATGAGAACCACCTTTTTCAACTCTCACAAACATATGCAGTTTTTAATATTTGAAAAACATTTGGGATTAAATTACCTTAATCTTTATATAGACAACATCTTTGCATCCTATTAACAATTACATTCCAAATTTAACTTTCCAGCAACACATTTATTTCAGTATATTTAAATTAGAAACTTTGTTAAACAGAACCTGCCCAAATTTCCTCATCTCCCACCTTCCTCTATGCTGGATAAAGTATTGCTCAGTTTTAAGGACTCAGACAGCATTTCTGCAATATATAAAATGATTTTACAGTCCCTCCCTTTCAAAGATCCAAGAGGACAGTGGGAAAAGGATCTCTCACTCAACATATCAGAAAAGGAGTGGAAGGTAACAATGCAGAGAATTCACTCGAGCTCCATATGTGCAAAGCAGACAATTATTCAACTCAGAATTATATATCGAGCACATCTGTCTCATCTAAAACTCGCCAAAATGTTTCCAGGCAAGATCCAACCTGTGAATGCTGCAGATAAGTTCCAGTCTCACTGGGTCACATGTTTTGGGCCTGCGCCAAATTAACATCATTCTGGACAAAAAATTTTAAGTGCCTTTCAGACATCCTTAGTGTCACAATCCCTCCTAACCCATTAACAGCTGCGTTTGGTGTTCTTCCAGATGGGCTTAAAGTGGAGAAGGACAAACAAACTGTGATTGCCTTCACTACACCGTTGGCACGCAGACTTATCTTACTAAACAGGAAGAATCCTAACTCTCTTCTCTTTTAAGTTAGATGGGAAATTGATGTTTTATATTGGGGTACTCAAAGTTTTTGAATACCGGTCCACATTCAGTTCACCACGAACCATCGGGGTCTGCTATAGCCAGGTAGGACTGTAGGTGTACGTCTGTACGAGGCTAGTAATAGATTCAACGCAAATGATGAAATTTTTACAGAAGACCAAGACATGCACAAAACATGGTAAAAATTCAAAAAAGTCACATGACTACTTGCAATTCACACACCAATTACAACAGTTGGTACGTAAATGATTTTCACTCAGTGTGAAGTGTGAAACTGTTGTTTCGATTTCATAATGGCAGCATAGTTCGGTGAGTAAGCAGTCAGTGCAATTCTCATTGCATTCCTGAGGTTCTGGTCGGTAATTACACTTCGATGTTTCGTCTTGATAATGTTCATAGTGGAGTACGCACACTCACAAGAATATGTTGAACCAAACATAGTGAGCACAGAAATCGCCAGTTTCTTTGCAGCAGGATACTGAGAATCTGGAACAAACTTTGACCAAAAAATTGTTATGCCGACTCAATTTTGCTTTCAAAACGTGAGAAGCTTGCAAATCGGCTGCTTCCATTTGCAACAGTGACGGGTTTGAGTTCGGAAAAATTGAGGCAGCCACAGATGTCCATTCACTGTCAGGCTGGACAATGAAAGGATCAGCAACAAACAAAAACACAGGCTTCTGTTTTCTGAAACCCTTAAAACGTTCATCAAACTCGACCTTCAAATGATGTAGAAATGTGGAAATCAACTGAAAACATGCCTGTTGATCAGCTGTCATGCAGCTCTTCAGGTTTGGGAAATGCAGCATCTTGCCACCTTCCAAGTCATTGATGAAAATGCTCAGTTTTGTTTCAAAGGCACAACATTTTTCTTGCAATTCGACAACAGTTTTGTCTGCACCCTGAAGTGACAAATTCAGTGCATTTGTATGTCCCATAATATCAACAAGAAATGCCAGCAGTGTGACCTTGTCACTGTCTTGCAGCTTTCTCTGTATTCAAGGACTGCAGGAAGTCAGCTACATCTTCACGGAGATTCCAGAACCTTTCCAACACACGGCCCTTGCTTAACCATCTGACATCATTGTGAAGCAGCAAATCTCCAAATTCTGCAGACGTCTCTTCAAGAAAAGAATGAAACAGACAATGCTGGAGAGACAATTACATCGTAAAAAAATTCACTAATTTCACAAGAGTAGACATCACTTCCGCCAGTTCGTCACAAAGTTTTGAACAGAGGGCCGACTGATGAATGATGCAGTGATATGCAACAAGGTTGGGCTGAAGTGCCTTCATACGAGTGACAAGTCCTCTATCTTTACCAGTCATTGCTGGTGCCTCGTCTGTTGTAAGGGAAACCACTTTTGTTACATCCAATCCAGCTGTGTGCATAAACTGCGATAATGCTGAAAACACATCCTCACCGCGGATCTGTTTTGCTAGCGGTAGTAATGTCAGAAACTCTTCAACAAAATTATGGCCATCAAAAAATCTTGTGAACACACAGAGCTGAGACATGTCAGTTTTATCAGTAGATTCTTTGCATGCAAGAGCAAACAATTCAGCCTTTTTAAGATCTGATATTAACTGACCACCGACATTGTCAGAAAGGTCATCTGTATGACGACTAACAGTACTGTCTGATAATGGTGTCTGCTGAATCAGTTCAACACACTTTTTGCCGCTAAACAGAACCGAAGAAGCAGACATCATACATTCTTTAACAACCTCTGAATCAGTAAATGCTTTCTTATGTCTGCCAAGAACCCAAACAATGTGTAGCGAAGCTTCTGTAACATTTGATTGTGTGGTGGTCGCTTTCGTCATCGGGGATGAACTCGCTAGCAACAACGACTTAAGGGCGTCGATCTTATGCGAACGGAGCTCTGACTTTGGCGGATAATTCGCATTGTAGTACTTGCCGTGTTTCGTCTAAAAATGTCGTTTTACATTGCCGCTTTTAATCACACTTACCGTTTCCTGGCAATTTTATAGACCAAACTGCTTGTAAAAAAGACAAAAAAATGCCAGTAGACCAAATGCAAATTTTATATGCCAAACAGCTTTCAAAAATACCAGATTTCAGTTATTTGGCATAAAAAATTCCATTTGGCAACCCTGCTACAGAGTAAATAATAAAACAACAATAATTTTGGTGCTTTTATATTCGGACTTTTGACTTACGCAGAAGACAGTCTCGGTCCGCCAAAAATGTCTTGGAGGTCCGGATTGTGGACCGCGGTCTGCCGTTTGAGTACCCCTATTTTATATTATTCGAAATTGGAAAAAATCTAATTCTCACTTAGAGGATCTGTGCAGAACTTTTTCAAAACCTGGCAGGTAATCAATTATATTTTAGAATAAGCTCTTAAAGCACTGAGGAAGAAGATTCTCTTCCCATTTCTTTTTCTTCTCCATTTATCTTTATCCACTTATTAAACTCATCAATTTATTTATTTTTACTAGCTTTAAGTTTTATTTCGTTGGCCATGATCTCTTTCTCAGGGGTGGGAGTTGATTTGTTTTCAATCCTATTTTTTGTAAAAATTGATCTAGGTGTATGGAATGATTACAATAAAATCAATAAAATAAAAAAATAAATAAAAATAAAATAAATAAATAGTTAAACTTTACATCTGACATGAGGTGGCACTATTTTAACAGTAGGTTAAACTACTAAGTGTTCTTGCTATTTAATCACTCGTTCCAGTTGATTTAAAGTGTGTAGTTCTTTAACTGTGTCTTTTCTTTTAAGAATATAAGCACAGGATTTTAGATTAACAAATGCAACTAGTGTTAAAATGACATAAAGTAAGTTAGATAACTTAATTCATACAACGATACTGGTTTCTTTGTTTTGTAGGTATGGAGATGGGTACATCATGATTGGATTTTCTCAAGGCTACTTTGTTGTCATTTCTACCCATATTCGTGAAATTGGTCAAGAACTCTTTCAAGCACACAATCATAAAGACAGCCTTACAAGCATTGCCATTTCACAGTCCCTCAACAAAGCAGCATCTTGTGGTGATAACTCGTAAGTTTGTAGAATTTCAGCAAAATGCAGTTTAATATTGTCATTGCAATAGTGCACAGTCATTATATTCTTAAACTCGGGCTGATTTTGTCTTTTTAACATTTGTATGACTGTTGTGTTGTCTTTGTTATAATTTTTAGTTTTCATCAAAACATAATTATCATATTTGCTTGCTATATTTTAACTAGTAATTTTTTTTGTACTTTTATTTTATTTACAGTATAAAAATCCATGACTTATCTGAGCTGAAGGAAATGTATGCAATAATCAATCTAGATGATGAAACCAAAGGTAATCGGCTTTTCTAGGGAATTTTAATTTCTAACTAAATAGAAAATGTTGCCAGTCCACTCTTTGATCTTGAAAGTATAAATCTGCTGCATGCTTTGAAGATCTCACTAGAGGGTTTTCTCCCTAAAATCTATCAGAGCTAGGATTTTTATTGTAAAGATAAGAAACGGTGCATTTATGGAGCAGTACAATATTAATCTGTTTGTACTTTTTACAGTTAAATATTTTATAAATAGCATTGATTATGCACTGTGTTAATTTTACTGGTTAATTTTTGAATAACTATAAAATATTTTGAATGCTGGTTTTATTAATCTTGTAAATAATGTTAATCTTTTTTTGGTACCTTTGTATGTATACTTAAACCCAAAATAATTGACGAGATGTGAAGTAAACCTAGATTTCTCTTTTAGCCTAAAGCTGTAGGGCAGAAACATTTTCAGGAGGTGATAACATATAATCAAATAATGGAAAAATGACAATCCGGCTGTGTCAAAGCTCAGGCATAAAATGTACAGGGTGCAATCTAATGAAACTGTTATAAATCTAGAAATTGTTTTGGAACATTAGTTGAAAAAAAATGTAGTTAATGCTCTTTCCCCAAAGCACCCATTGCTTCTTTAGTCCATCCATCCAATTTATGAATTCACATTTTCCAATACTTGCTCGATGAATTGCACTCACATCATCAGGCACAAGGTAGTGTCCACTTCGTCACAGGGCTCATCTGCATAACCTCACTCCCTTTTTATATAATACCCTTCTCAAAAGATCTTCTCAGACCTCTGTCCTAACTGTATATTTGAAAAAGATTATTCATAATGTAGAATTGGTGGTGTAACTACAGTATAAGAGAATACACAATATAGAAAGACACTAACTAGAAATTTGCAAGGTGCCAAAGTATTAATGTCAGCACATGAGATGAGATTAGCAGAGGGTAACATGAACTGTTAGTAGCATTTCATGTCATGCCAGTGCAAAGACAACAACACTGCTGGGGTGCTGTGCTGTCTGGACATCTGGAATGCATCAGAAGGCCAACAATTAGAAGCCCAAATATTAAAGACAGAGAAGTTTGACCTGGGCAGATGCATGTAATGTTCCTTCTGAACAGTAGGGGGCATATTTTCCCAGGAGCTCTCCCTAAAATAAGCAGGCAACTAAAAGCCTACCTGGGAGATTCCAGAATGTGCTCTTCTGCTGAGGAGAAGAGAGGTTGTGGTTTAGGGCCGTATTAGCTCCCAAGTAATGTAAAATATTTTTACTTTATCCAACAATCGGTCTTCATAATGATAATAGCTTGTCTTAAAGAAAGATGTATTTTGTACAGTGCTTTTTTTTTGAAAGATATGATCAAAATAACAATGCTGATAGCGAAAACATTATGTATAATAAAGATAGCTTGCTACCTTAGTCTTGCAATATTCCCCATATTACTTATGTATTTATTAACCTAAAAGTGTATATTATAATGGAACAATCATCATGTAATTTGTGCATATAATAGCACTACCTTATGTTCTACATAACCAAATTCATGCAAGTAGCTTAAATTTTGGAGTCGTTGATAAAATATAAAAAAATTGAAAGACAAATATCACTATGCTAACAATCAATAAAGAAGAAAAATAAAGCAAAAAAAGACAGTCACACTACACATAAATTAAAATCTAAGGTCTCTTCTCTCAAATGCAAGTTTACAGCTGATTTGGTCTTTTTTGGCAATTTTCACATTGCATGCATGCATTATTATAGCTACAGTAACGTCAAAGTTAAAGCTGAATATATGTCTGGAAAAAAAAGTTTACCAAAAAAATAAAAAGCGTGGAGTGCTGTAGTTTATGCTCTTTTTTTTTTTTTACTTCACATTTACAGAAGGCAAACTGGATATATGAGCTTCTAAACTTTTCTCCTATGTCCAAAAGTTTAAATCTCAAATACTCAAAATTAAAAAGCTTTGTCATCATAGATTTGGATATCATAAACTCACAAGCGCTGTTAATACTGTACATGCTTGCTTTGCACATACCTATTGCGACCATGAACTGGATGAAAGCATGTTTGGTAATGTTATGTTATGTTACTGATTCAATAACATTATACCATTTATATGTTTTCCAGGTCTACATTACTTGTCATGGACGGATGATGGACAGTTGCTTGCTGTTTCTACAATGAGAGGGACACTTCATGTTTTCTTAACAAAACTTCCCATTTTAGGAGACACCTGTGGAACACGTTTGGCATATCTCACGTCACTGCTGGAAGTTACTGTCGCCAATAATGTTGATGGGGTATAAATTATTTTAATATTGCTACACAGTAAAAAGAGTCTCCAAACTAAGGACCCTGTGAAATTTAAGAATTTGAGCAGAATTAATTTTATTTAATAGTATTTTATTATTATTATTATTATTATATGTTTGCTTTCTTAATTTTTCTGTACTAACTTCTAATGCCAAGGGCATGTTTTAAATGCAATGCTTTAAATACAATTTTTATTTATTTATTTGTTTGTTTGTTTTTTGTTTTTTTTTGTAGGATCTTCCAATTACAGTATCAGTAGAGGTAGAGCCTAATTTCATTGCTGTTGGCCCTTACCATATTACTGTTGGAATGAACAACCGGGCCTGGTTCTATGGCATTGGTGAAAAGGGTATGTAACAATCAAATGGGTGGCTTTAGGATATAGAGCCACCTGTTTAATTTTGCAGTATCCGTGAACATAACTAAGATATTTATTTGTTTGAAATAACAAAATATATATATATATATATATATATATATATATATATATATTGTGGTACCCGGTCGGGCTGGAGCCCGGCCGAGACGCCCAGGAGGACCGGAGGAGGGCTGGTGCTTCCTCCAGACCGTGAGGGGGTGTCCACCCTGGTTGTGTTGGGGGCCTCGGGTAAAGGCCCTGTAGGGACCCGTGGCCACCGCCAGGCGGCACCCTGGTGCCAGTAGAAGTCTGGAGCCCAGGGAAGACAGGGGACACCCGGAGGGCTTCTGGGTGCGCAGCCGGCATTTCCGCCACACTGGGGCGTGTCTTCAGAGGAATGCCGGGAAGCAGCTGGAGCCCATCCGGGTTCCTATTTAAGGGGCCGCCTCCATCCAGTCATTGGTGGATGTCG
This sequence comes from Polypterus senegalus, assembly GCF_016835505.1. Taxonomy (NCBI): domain Eukaryota; kingdom Metazoa; phylum Chordata; class Cladistia; order Polypteriformes; family Polypteridae; genus Polypterus; species Polypterus senegalus. The sequence continues at coordinate 136,610,242 of NC_053157.1, forward strand.
GGTGGAAGCAGACAGAGCTGGAGAAAGGACTGGAGGCGGCCAGGAGAGAGGCATGGAGACTGTGAGGCCTGGACTTTGGGGAACGGTGCAAGAGGCACTGGGGAGTGCAAGTGACCAGCTTGTAAATAGTTATTGTAAATAAACAGTGTGTTGGGTGAAACAACGATGTCCGTCTGTGTGTGTCCGGGCCAGCGTCCACAATATACACTCACCTAAAGGATTATTAGGAACACCTATTCAATTTCTCATTAATGCAATTATCTAATCAACCAATCACATGGCAGTTGCTTCAATGCATTTAGGGTGTGGTCCTGGTCAAGACAATCTCCTGAACTCTAAACTGAATGTCAGAATGGGAAAGAAAGGTGATTTAAGCAATTTTGAGCGTGGCATGGTTGTTGGTGCCAGACGGACCGGTCTGAGTATTTCACAATCTGCTCAGTTACTGGGATTTTCACGCACAACCATTTCTAGGGTTTACAAAGAATGGTGTGAAAAGGGAAAAACATCCAGTATGCGGCAGTCCTGTGGGCGAAAATGCCTTGTTGATGCTAGACGTCAGAGGAGAATGGGCCGACTGATTCAAGCTGATAGAAGAGCAACTTTGACTGAAATAACCACTTGTTAAAACCGAGGTATGCAGCAAAGCATTTGTGAAGCCACAATACGCACAACCTTGAGGCGGATGGGCTACAATAGCAGAAGACCCCACCGGGTACCACTCATCTCCACTACAAATAGGAAAAAGAGGCTACAATTTGCACAAGCTCACCAAAATTGGACTGTTGAAGACTGGAAAAATGTTGCCTGGTCTGATGAGTCTCGATTTCTGTTGAATGGTATGGTAGAGTCAGAATTTGGCGTAAACAGAATGAGAACATGGATCCATCATGCCTTCTTACCACTGTGCAGGCTGGTGGTGGTGGTGTAATGGTGTGGGGGATGTTTTCTTGGCACACTTTAGGCCCCTTAGTGCCAATTGGGCATCGTTTAAATGCCATGGGCTACCTGAGCATTGTTTCTGACCATGTCCATCCCTTCATGACCACCATGTACCCATCCTCTGATGGCTACTTCCAGCAGGATAATGCACCATGTCACAAAGCTCGAATCATTTCAAATTGGTTTCTTGAACATGACAATGAGTTCACTGTACTAAAATGGCCCCCACAGTCACCAGATCTCAACCCAATAGAGCATCTTTGGGATGTGGTGGAACGGAGCTTCGTGCCGTGGATGTGCATCCGACAAATCTCCATCAACTGGAAGATGCTATCCTATCAATATGGGCCAACATTTCTAAAGAATGCTTTCAGCACCTTGTTGAATCAATGCCACGTAGAATTAAGGCAGTTCTGAAGGCGAAAGGGGGTCAAACACCGTATTACTATGGTGTTCCTAATAATCCTTTAGGTGAGTGTGTATGTATGTGTGTATGTATATATATATATATATATATATATATATATATATATATATATATATATATATATATATATATATATATATATATATATATATATATATATATATATATATATATATATATATATACATATACATACATACATACACACACACACACACACACACACACACACACACACACTGGGAATTGCAAGATGTTCTCATAAATTAGGAGATATTATACAGTATGTTAGAGGTAAATTAAATTTGAAATATTTGGTTCCCATACTACAAGAACAACACCACCAGAGAAGTTATACAAAGATTTTCTAAACTAACTGCAAAGCTACTGAGTATGAGATATAAAAAAAACTTTAGAAAAATAAATAGTTTTACGATACATAAAGTATGGAAATAATGATGAGTAAAGTCATTTTAGAATACATTACATGATGTGCAGAACTGATGTCGCTGAAAACAGCGTCCTTATGATGTGCTACTGTTGTTTTAAAGTCATTTTAGTAATGCTGCTTGAACAGAGATTGATTTTGACAAATCAAATTTGCATTTGTTTCCTATTGAGGTTTCACCAAGGTTTTTTTTTTATTTCTAAGAAATTCCTTAATATCTGTATTCTCTGCTGTACTCTAGCTTTAAATACTTACATTTCTTTTGCCATTTTCTGTAAAGTTTGCTCCCTTGTTTCTCTCCAAATGCTCATTAGAAATGACAAATGTACACAAGATTGAATGCTAAAGGAGAGCAATGACTTCACTGCCATTTTTCACTTTACTTTTTACTACAAAGCACTTCTTATACAGTAACTAAGCAGACAAATGTATATTGCACTAAAGTAATTGTCCCCCTTTAGCATTCAGTATTTCTAATTTTTATATTACTTTTACTGTAAAATCATATGAATAATATCTTTCTAGCGCACACCTTTAACTTGGATGTCTATTGGTCATTAAATAGTCAAAGTTGTGTCATCCCTCAAAAGCAACATAGAATTCCACATGTAAAATCTTCTAGTAATGTCCTGTTTTCTATATGATGTAGAAAAAATAGCTATCACAGATAGGAAAAGATTTAATTTGTAAATAAAGCTAGGCTGGAAGAAAGAAAGAAAGAAGAGGTAGTCAAAGGTATATCTGAGTTATATTTCAAGTTTACTTTTTTGAGTATATTATACAATTAAATTATGACTTCCATAGACTAGTGACAGTAATAAAATCAAAAACAGACAAAAAAACTAATACACAGGATATGTTTAGGAAAAAGATTTACAGAACTTCGTAAACTGGCTCCAGTACAAAAGTAGATGGGCACAACACTTTTTTAGCCATTTTCCTTGGCAGTTAATGAAAAATATTAACTTGGTACTATGTTGCACTTGGTAATTTTATTAAACTGTTATTACTGAAAATTACAAATGGTTATTCTGATACTCGGTCACATGTAATTTGTCTTAATATTACAAGTGTGCAGATTCAGTTCAGTCACAGTTCTTAAATCTGTGAGGTTCAGGTTGCAGAATCAATAGACATTCACTTCCGGGCCACATTTTAGGTGTGGTTTTTATTGTTTTGGGTACAGGTCAAGTGTGCCCATGCAGAAATCTACATCAAATACAGAAAATCGATAAAGAGTAAGAAAATGTATGTAAGAAAAACATGAATGCCAGAAGACTGTATTAGTTTTATTCAACTGTACAAATAACTGGTAAATACAAATTGAAAAACATTAAAGCAAAGAGAATAATGTCAAAGAAAAAAAGATTTCCTTGATAAGCAAAAAGTAAGGAAAAATGCTCATTGCTCGGAATTTCCTCAGTAATATCTCACTAATATCTCAAAACAAAACATACACAATTTTATGTAAATTCAAAAAACGCTAGAAAAAAAAAAACTGTAATCAATGTCCTTCTGGTGCATGCAGCCATTTTAATACATCACACCTGAAATATCACAGAATGCCCACTGGAGGGCACTAAAGATCCATACATACATAAACTGAACAACCTCTGTTAAGATTAGGGTTATGGGTGGCCTTAACCTTTAATGTTATAAAGCAATTGATAATCTCATTTCACAGGGTGAAGAAATGACAGTCTGAACACAAGAATCGTATTTGATATGTCAGGCATAACATGGGCCAGATCTGAGTTAAAATTAAAAACAGATGTTTTGACAGGAACACAATGCTGAATGTTTTTAAGGCCCGGGCAGGGTAATAAGCAAAATATTTGGTCTCCAATGTTGGAATTAATTTTTTTTTAAATACTAATGTGTGGAATGATTACTTAGAAGCATTTATTTAAGGCAGTTATTATAAATGTATCTTTTTTAGTTGTGTTTTAATAATATATGTGCTCCAATTCTATTCTATATCAGACAGTCGTGTTGTAGAGTCTAATATTTTTATATAATACAGTATATGTTAAACTAGTCTATTATTTAACTTTTTGTAGTCTTTCTAGTATGTTAAGTAACACTGAGCTAATTTTTTTCACATGCAAGATAATTGTACTTTACAACTAACCTTCTGCTTACCTTTTCTGCTTTTGTTACATAATTCATATTTGTTGGTGCTCCTGATTCTCGTCATTTGCTAATACATTTTTCAAGAATATTGTTCTTTGGTTATAAAATAAAAGACTGACAGAACATCGTTATCAACTGTAAAATTGTTATTTGGTAAACTACTAGCTTTGTGTTTTCTGTTGCTGTCTCAGAACTTCTTTGACCCAGTCACTGTATTAACCCTAACGGTTTTAAAAAGAAATAGTCTTTTATCTGGTATACACGTAAACCTACCTACCCTATTAGATTTGTCAGTAAAGATTGTCTTACTTTACTTATCTGTCAGACCTTCATTTGACCACTGTTTTGTTGTGATTGACTACACTGTGCATGCATATCTATTAAATTGTACTGTCAAATATTTTTATTTACAGGTGTGAAAAAGCTTAAAGATATGGAATACCTTGGAACTGTGGCCAGTATGTGCCTTAACTCCGATTATGCAGCCGCACTCTTTGAGGGAAAGGTTCAGTTGCATATGGTGAGAAGATCAAACAAAATATGGATTTACTATTGGATTCGTTTTCATTAATACTTTAAAATAACATTCTTGTTACAGAAAACTCAAATGTTTTTGATTTCAGTACATTTTCAAATCCAGTTTTGGGTTGCAGGTGGCATGTGCTTGTCTCAGCAGCATTGAGTGCAAGATAGAAGTTAGCATGTGAAGGAACAAATATTCATAGCAAGACCTACTTACATTCACAGCTTTACACACACAGGATCAGTTTTAATCTGGGAATTGGGTAGTACAAGGAAATTCTGAATACTTAGCAATTGGTGAATGATTTGAATCGAAGAAATGGGGGAAGAATTCAGACATTTAAGTATTGTACTTTTTTACGTCACTAAATATCATTGATATGCTTGGGATAAATATCATGATTTCTTTGCCTGTTTTACAGCATATATATTTATAGATACAGTATGTAGAACTTGAATAATCCCCAAAGGGAAATTCACTTTTGTTAAACAAGATCCATTGACTCTACAGTCTTACAGATGGGACATCAAAAATATTAGTACTTATGCACAGCTCTCCATAAAAATGCTTTGTCAATGGTTACGATAAGCTTTTGGGTTTATTTTACTGTTCACATTGATACAGCAAAGAAAATTCATATGAAACATGTATTTTGTAAGGAGTGCCTTTTTAAAACCAGCTATTCCAGCGCAATACAAAAAAGGACGGTCTCTTCAGCTTCAATTGAGCGATGAATTTGAATATTGATTATATTGAATCTACAATTCTCAAAGAGAAGGTGGTAAAGCAAAAATATTGGAAACTGAATATTGAAAACAAAAGTTTGATCATTTATTGTAAAAACAGTGCATTAATGGTCTACCCATATTATTAAAATGGAGTTTCAAACCTGGTGAAAAAATGGGGAGAGGCTTTCAGAAAACTCCAGAAGGGCAGACTGGAAACTTCTCTGTCAAGCCCAGATGAGGCTCACCCAGTCTGGCTAACTCCCAACTACAAAAACTACTGGATTAAAATGAAGAACTGGTTTAATGTTTCAAAAATGTCTCACAATGAGGTGAAACTGAGGAAAATCCAGCTTGCGACCAAAAGGCATCAAGAATGCTTTATAAATGAAAACTATTGTTAAAGGAGACAAAAACACACAACCCTGTATATTATGGAACCAAATGACAATCATGATTTAACATTGGGAATGTCTACACAGATGTGAGTCAAACATTAGAGACTTGTGAAAGATGGCGAGGGTTTGCCAGTTATAAATGCAGTAAGGTGGAAGAGGTAAATCTGGGTAAGGCAGCGCCTACCTTTGGTTAGGGATGGAATTACAAATTGTTAAGCTCTAAATATTTCTCTTAGGCATGCGTGTGTGACACTACAGGTGCTGGTCATAAAATTAGAATATCATGACAAAGTTGATTTATTTCAGTAATTCCATTCAAAAAGTGAAACTTGTGTATTAGATTCATTCACCTGAGCAGTGCCACAGACTGATCAACTCCATGCCACGCCGCATTGCTGCAGTAATCCATGCCAAAGGAGCCCCAACTAAATACTGAGTGCTGTACATGCTCATACTTTTCATGTTCATACCTTTCAGTTGGCCAACATTTCTAAAAATCCTTTTTTTGCATTGGTCTTAATTGATATTCTAATTTTCCAAGATACTGAATTTGGGACTTTCATTAGTTGTCAGTTATAATCATCAAAATTAAAAGAAATCAACATTTGAAATACATCAGTCTGTGTGTAATGAATGAATCTAATATACAAGTTTCACTTTTTGAATGGAATTACTGAAATAAATCAACCTTGTCATGATATTCTAATTTTATGACCAGCACCTGTATTTATTTAAACACAAAATAAATAACAAACAGTGTTCAAAAGAATAGAAGGGAGTTGTCAAAAAGGCAAGTCCCAATTCACTATCGAGAAATTGAAATCCAAAAATAATGAAAGAACTGGCAAAAAGCAAAAAAATGACAATACTTACAAATCTCCAATGATTTCAATGAAATTGCTGTCCAAGCTCCAAGTCAGAGGCCAGGCACAGAACTGGCGAGGTCATGGTGTCCCTGAGTCACCCACAAAGCTGACAGAAAACTAAGACATTTAAATAAATGGTACATAATTACAAACATAACAGAAGTACATAAAAATATGAAAAATGATCACTCAGAAACAATAGACCATAATATATACGTAAATTCAGACTGTAATATAGCAATGCCTGATGGCAACATACAGTTATGTAGCTCCAAGAATTTTAAACACACATTTGCATTTATTCAAAAATATTTTATATATAAAACATTCTAATCCTTATTATTGGTTGATCAGCTTACACACAGGAGGGTTTATGTCACAAAGCTTCCAGAGATAAATTTAAGTGATGTTACTGTGTGTATGTTATGTACTATAATAAAGTATTCTGCTGGAGAGTGCTGAAATACTTAAAATTCATTTCCACATTTAAATGAGGTTTAAGTTGTATGAACTGAGTGAAGGGTTTTTCTTACTTGGTTCATTGACACATTTTTTCATAACGTTTAGTATAAGGGAGAGTTACATATTATACAATTAGTTTGTAGTCCTTAATTTAGCAATATTGTGATTTCTTCTAATATATTTAAGTTAAAAATCAAAACGTTTTAGCAATTTCATGTGTCTTACTTGTAATTATTTTTCGAACTTTCATTACTGATGCATTTTATACCCTGACTAGCCAAAGCCCGTAGCATACGGCGGTGTAAGAATAGGAACGGAAAACGGTGAGAAAGGAATTCAGTATAACAAAGGCTTAGGAAAACACCATCGCAGTATAACGAAAATAGCAAGAAGCGAAACCAATGCCAATGGTCAAGAGAGTACCTTCCTGTAGCAGGCTATGGAAAACATAGACATATATAGATAGACACCGCATTCACTGTGTTGCCCAGTCGACACGATAAGTCAGCGCGTCCGCCCTATTGCGAGTGGTAAAAGTGCCATTTAAACTAATGCAGGTAGACATGGAAACCGGGTTTTCTGATGAATAAAACAATAACGTTTTAAACGGTATCATTTACATACAACAGATTTTGGTGAATCGTTTACATGCAATTATTTATATCCATTTATACACTAAATGCATGCGTATCCCATGGTCTTAGAGTTGGTGGGCGGGGCTCTCTGTCTTGCGTGCACTCTCTGACTTGCTTGCCCTTAGTTAAAGTTGGTGGGCGGGGCTCTGTGAGTTGGCGATCGTGGCCCTCTCTGTCTTGCTTGCGGTGTAAAGTCAATGTGGCTCAGAGGTGCATGTGGACTTTTGCACAGACAAAAGCGACTGAGGCTGTGTTTGGTGAGTTGTTGCGTGCCTTGAGAGCGACGCTGGACTCGGGAGGACAGTTACAGTTGGCGTGCGTGGCTCTGTCGTGCATAACCCATGACGCAGTAGGAGTGTTAGAGTTGGCGGGCGGAGCTCTGTCGAGCATATCCCATGGTCTTAGAGGTGTTGGGCGGGGCTCTGTCTTGCTTGCGCTCAGTGTTTTGCATGCCCTTAGTGAATTATATATATAGATGTGTAAGAGAATATAAACTCACTCCACGTCCTTTGTAGAGCAGAATCCATTATCCATGAATTTGTCCATTCCCTTGCCATGCTTGCTCTGTCATTTTTTAGTCTCATATGAAACAAGCATTAATCCAAGAATCCACCCAGTATATCATTATCTGACTGGACACATGAAGGTCGCAACTGTATATCTGCTGTTACTGCAGCAGTTTAGAATTAGCAGGGAGCAGACTGAATGTAAAGTGCAAATGCTTGCTGAAAATCTAGTGCCTGTCCCAGCCGCAGCAGACCCATAACAGGAAGCCAGGAACCAGTCCTGGGCTGGGTTTCAGTTCTCAACACGTACTACCACAATCATTCATTCTTGGCCCCACCCCATTTTAATACACTGCATGTGTAATCATATTAAACATATGCCATTAAGCACTATAAAGAAGACAACTCAAGGATAGAGAATACATTTTTACATCTTGCACACAGAAGTTAAACATTTACTTTTAGCATTAGTTTTCCAAAGACTTTTACTTAAAGGTATGACCTTTATAGGTTATGGAAGTCATCAAGCCTCACTTTTTCAAAATACATTTTGAGTTTTTTCTGTACATGCAATATTAGATGCAGCTTTTGGAAAATGGTTATGTTTATTTTTAAACTTGTCTGCTTGATTGTCATTATTAAATTTTTTGAAGAATGATTAGCCCCTGAGGGTTAAAATAATGCCTTGTCTATGGATTTAACCATAAAAATGTTTAATTTCAGATTGAGAGTGAAAATTCAGAAACTCAGGAGGAGCGAGAAACCAGACTGTTCCCAGGGCGAGATGATAAGTGTCGAATTCTCTGCCATGCATTAACTGCAGACTTCCTTTTTTATGGAACTGATGTAAGTTTTTTTTTTTTTACACTGAGCTACAATAAGAGGATTGAAGATGTTAGTTTTTTTGTCTTATTAGACTGAAATGCATTTGGAGCACATGTGTTTTGCTGTTTTTATAGACAGGTATGATTCTGTGTTTTTACATTGAAGACTGGCAGATTGTGGATGAATTCAAACATTCAGTGGGCATCAGAAAGATCTTTCCTGATCCAAATGGAACCCGACTGGTGTTCATTGATGACAAGAGTGATGGTTTTGTGTATTGCCCAGTGAGTAACTTGCATTCATTCATTCATTCATTCATTTTCTACCACTTATCTGAAGCTGGGTCACAGGGGCACCAGTCTTAGCAATGTGGCTCATACATCCTTTTCCCCAGCCACACCTGAACACCCCAGCAAGAAATGGGTCTTCCCTGTGGTCTCCTCCCCGCTGGTCTTGCCCACAAAACCTCCATAGAGAGTCAACCAGTAGCCATCAATTTCAGATGCCTAAACTACCTCAATTGGCTACTCTCAAGCGTCTCCCGGATGTCTGCGCTTCTCACCCTATCTCTAAGGGAGAGCCCAGCCACCTTGCGGAGAAAGCTAACTTCAGCCATTTGCACCTTTAATCTTATTCTTTCAGTCATTACCCAAAGTTTATGGCCATATGTGAGGGTAGGGATGTAGATCAACTAGTAAATTGAGAGATTCACCAGTGCTGATTTGTATAGCAACCACATAACTGTGTTTACTTCCCCAATCTGTCTGTCGATCTCACCATCCCTTTTCCCCTCACTCATGAACAAGACCCCGAGGTACTTAAACTCTCCCACTTGAAGCAGGAACTCGCCTCCCATCTGGATGGGACAGTTCACCTTTTACCTACTGAGGACCATGGTGTCAGATTTGGAGGTGCTGGCGGAGTCCCACACACACTGGTGTTTTTCAAGTGTGCAGACACAGCTCTCACTGTGATTATACAGGGACTGAATAGCCCCTATTAGGTGCCCCAGAACCCCATATTCTCCCAGCACATCCCACAGAATCCCTCGATTAACACAGTCATATGCCTTCTCTAAGTCCACAAAACAAATTTAGACCAATTAGGTGTACACCTATGCCCCCTCCAGAATCCTCATGAGGATAATGCACTGGTCCACTATTCCACAGCCTGGATGGAATCCACATTGTTCCTCATAGATCTGAGGTTCTTCAACTGGGCTGAGTCTTATTTTTAGTACCCTGGCATAATCTTTTCCAGGGAGGCTGAGTAGTGTCATCCCCCAATAGTTGGAGCACACCTTCGTATCCCCCCTTTTAAAAATGGAGACTGCCACTCCAGAGGCACAGCTTCAGATGACTACGGAACTCTGAAAAGGCATGCCTGCCATGACAACCCAACAATGTCCAGAGCCTTCAGCATTTCTGGGTGGATCTCATTCACCCGCATGGGACTTGCTATGGCGGAGTTGCTTACTACCTTGGTGGCCTCCCTCTGGCAAATAGGCATTGATCCCCCAACAGCTTCTGGCTCTGCCTGCTCCACAGAGGGCATGTCCATCAGGTTCAGGAGCTCCTTAAAGTGTTCCTTACAATGCCAGACAGCATCTTAAGTCTGGATCAGCACTCCTCCACACTTGCTGAGAACAGCCTGGATGAAGCCCTGCCTTCCCTTTCTGAGTTACCTGATGGTTTGCCAGAACTTCTTTGTGTCTGATTGATAGTCGCTTTCCATGGTCTTTTCAAACTTCTCCTACACCCAGGTTTTTGATTCTCTGACCTCCAAGGCTGTAGCCCTTTTGGCCTATCAGTACTACTCTACTGCTTCAGGAGTTTCTAACCATAATCAGAAGGCCTCCCTTTTTAGCCTGAAGGTCTCTCACCTCTTATGTCCACAATTGAGTCCTTTGGGTGCCACCTCGAAAGTCACCTATGGCCTTCAGGCTGCAGCTCTTTGCAGCCACTTCCACAATGAAAGCTTTGAACGTGCTTGCCCATTAAGACTCTATGTCCCCAGTCTCCCCTGGGACGCAGGAAAAGCTCTTTCGGGGTTTGGAGTTTAAAGTCTTCTGGATGAGGACCTCCCCCAGACGTTCCAAGTCCACCCTCACTACTTGCTTGGGCTTTCCATGCCTTCCAGTCGCCTCCCCTACCATCTGATCCAACACACCACCAGGTAGTGATTAGTTGACAGCTCTGCCAATCTCCTCACCCAAGTGTCCAGATCATACAGCTGCAAATCAGATAATACAATTATGAAATCGATCATAGATCTTTGACCTAAGGTGCTCTGGTACCAAGTACACTAATGCGCCACTTTATATTTAAACATGGTATTCATTATGGACGAACCATGCCTAACACAAAAGTCAGATAACAAAAAACTATTCGGGTTTACATCAGGGAGGCCGTTCCTCGCAATCACACCTCTCCAGGTGTCTCCATCATTACCCCCATGGGATTGAAGTCTCCCAGCAAAATTTTGGAGTCCCCGGCTTGGGACCCTTTCCAGGATCCCTTTCCAGTGACTCCAAGAAGGCCTGGTACTCCTAACTGACATATGGTGCATAGGCACACGACAGTCTGAGTCCTCCCCTCCGTAACCTTCTGCCACACATAGGCAGCCCTTTTTTTCTCTGGGACAAACTTCAACACGGCATTGATGCCTTCCCCCCTGGGCAACTCCGGAGTCAAAGAGAGTCCAGCCTCTTTCTAGGGGTTTGGTACCAGAAGCAAGCGAGTGTGTGGACATGAGCCCAACTATATCTAATTTGTAGGCCTCTGCTTGACCCATCAATTCCAGCTACTTACCCCCAATAGACGTGACATTCCACGTCCCAAGCGACAGTTTGTGTGTCTGGGTTTCTGCCTTCATTCACCACCTAGGTCACATTGAACCTGGCCCCTATTCTTCCTGCAGGTGATAGGCCCACAGGAAGAGTAACCTACATAATATTTTTTTTCCTAATTTGCTATTTTTTTATGAAGCTGATCAAACTTTAATTGCTCAACTATTCTTTGAAAATTAGTGAATAACTGTAAATAACCATGGCAATTCTTTGTTGATCTGAATATATTGTACTTATATGTGACAATAAAATTCAGTAATTGTGTAAATTAATATATATTGCTTTTTTTGACTGAACTATTGTCTCTTTATTGTAGGTCCATGACTCTCTGTTTGAAATTCCCAACTTTTCTCCAACCATCAAAGGCATTTTATGGGAAAACTGGCCTATGGATAAAGGCGTGTTTATTGCTTTTGATGATGATAAAGTATATACTTACGTATTCCATAAAGACACAGTTCAAGGTATCAGTTACTTTTCTCAGTGTTTTATTCTTGGTAATGTGGTGAATGTACAGTATTTCAGAGTAAACATTTTCTAACATCATTGTTTATTATTGATCATTTGTTTTATTTAATATTACAGTATTCTAATAATAAATTTTGAATAAGTCAAATCACAATCTTATTTTTTATATATCATATAAAAATTAACAGCATTTGTTTGCATATAGTATTCAGTTTTTCCAATTTACAATCTTGTTTGCTTTTTTTAACTCCATAGTTAGCCCTGCCAAATGAGGAAAACAGATATAGCTGCTGATTGTTTAGCAAAGTTCAGGAATTCTCATGCTTTCCCTTGATTTATTTTCTTTGCATCATTATAATAAAGAGTGAAACCCATTGGACAGTTTTGAAATAAAAAATAAATTATTGGGTATTTCAGTTTCATTTGAGTATCCTTAGATAACTACATAGCCTTGTGTCCATCAGTTTTACTGATGACATGTGATTTTAATTTGATAAGAGGAAAATAATCTCACACATTTTTCACACTTTCACAGTATCAAGATTTTTGGTCAATTATGCAAATGTGTAACACTGAAATTATTATTGTTTTTCCTTAATAACCAGGAATAAGATTTCAGCGGTCATTGCAAATCGTGTATTTCCAAATTTGTAATATAAAGTCACACATTTCAAGTTCTTTATACATTCTATAGAATTGATATATATAAATTATAATTCCTTATTTTTCTCACCTTGTTGTTTTCATTTATATTTTACCCAGGCTCAAAAGTAATCCTTGCTGGAGGCACTAAGCTGCCATACTCTCATAAGCCGTTGCTGTTGTATAATGGAGAGCTGACTTGTCAGACGCAGAGCGGTAAATGCAATACCATCACCTTAAATACTCATACCTTCTTGAACACAAATAACGAGACTCCCATCAGTGATTTGACACGAATGCTAACTCAAGCTCTGATGCTCAAAAGGTGTGTCTTCCCATCATTTGTGTAACAGTACCAAATCATTATTAAACCAGTGTTAAGTACTAAATAATTTTTCATTTTTGCATTCCCTTTCTTAACATGACACCAGTGTCTAAGCCAGTGGTTTTCAACCGGGGTTCCACAGAACTCAAGAGTTCTGTGAGTGCTAGCCAAGGGTTCCGCCGAAAAAGTCCTAATGATATAGGACATACTGGTGGATAATTGCAAAGGGTTCCGTGAGCAAGGTAACCATTCGTGCAGGGTTCCACTCCAGCGAAAAGGTTGAAAAACACTGGTGTAAGCAGTCATGAACTGGGGAAAGATAACAGTTTATTATATACTGTACAATGCATACATTAGCACTCAATTTCGCTTACTGTCATTACACGTAAGTATTCAGTGTTAATATCTACTGTTAGTAAATTTATTATAAAAGTTTAGTAGCAAAGGTGTGAAAAGCTTAGAGAACTTCCAAGTAAATAGTGGCATACAGTCCCAACAAGCAGCAGTATCTAATATTTGATAGCCTTTATAATACTACCTGTTGGTAAATGACCACAATATGTTTTTATGCTTTTGCATTCATACATTGTTCCTACCCTGAATAAAACTTTTGCCAGTATATTGTCCTCAGTTACCTTTATAATAAGTAAAGCAGAAAATCTTTTCTTTTTTTGACATATTTTCATATTCTCAGGACTGTTTTATAAAGTCCAGTTGGAATTTACATGAGATTTCAGGTAGCCTAAAATAAAGGTGCAATCTATAGTTCAGTCCAGTCCAGCTTCTTCCCCGTATTGGTATTTTGTGTTTTGTCTGGCTGTTCACTGGGTAGTCAGCGTTACTGTTTTCTGCTTGGTACCATGTGAAATCACTGGACTGTAGCAGCTCACATATAGAACATTCCTGTATAACATCACATATAGAACTCCCTTGATTAAATGTGCTCATCCTTGACCATCCCACTTCTTACACCATTGAAACTAAAATTTGGTTTGGTAGGAACTGTTTAAACTCATATTCACTTTATATACAGAAGCAACCTATTCACTTGAGTAAAGAAGTTGTCCTTTTTCCCAGGGGAACAATTAGTTTCATTATTTTCTGTGAGGGGCCGTTACATCACTGTATAGTAGCAGGCTTGCATTATCATTGTTACAATATGGTCATTGTGCTTTTCATTACAGAAGCAAAATATAAGTAGGAAAGATAAACTTTAGAGTTGTGGAAAAGGTTAGGGATTTAGAGGTGTACAGCTGTCAAAGTAAACACAGAAAGCATTAAATTGTTAAAGAAGGGAGGGAGGTGATGTAGTAACTGTCAAGACTGTCACTAGTAACGACATACAATCTAATCCCAAGTGACTCAAGAAATTCTGCTGCTAATAAATGAATACATTGTTTATCATGCTTATTTCTAGCCTTAATTATGATCATGTGTACATTTAAATATTTATTAATTCTTAATAAATTATGTGGTCATCCTTAACAGTTTTTAAACAATAAATCAACCATGGAATGGATTTTCCTTTTATCTCTACATTTTATTTACCATTACGTATGCTTTAGTTAGATTTTTGCTACTATTAGTGCCTCAATATCTTTCATTCTTGACATTTTTTTGGACATGAACTACTGTGTTAATATCCTGGCACAGAGACCGTGTACAGTACAGTTTAACAGTTATGGTTAGTACAAACATTAAACTGGCCAACTGCTTATATGTATATAGATATTAAATATTAACTTGCTTTTGATAGGTGAGTTATTACAAAATAATTATTCAGGTTACATTTTTATTTTTATTGGTATGTTAATGTCGTTATACTTTATTTTGGTCTCAATATTTTTTCCTCTCAGATTTTCCGAGGCCTGGGAGTTGTGCAAGATGGTAAATGATCAGACATCCTGGAATGAACTAGGCAGAGCCTGCCTTCATCACATGGAAGTGGAGTTTGCAATTCGAGTCTACAGAATGACTGGGAACGTCGGGATGGTTTTGTCTCTAGAGCCAATTAAAGTAAAATAATTTGTTTGAAATATATGGAATGATATGTATAGCATTGTTATTATATTTTACCTCTCTTACCATCCTGTTTACTGTGCTTTGGGGGGGGGGAGTAAACTTGGGTCTTCTTCTAGCAAGTTGGTAAAATTTCCAGTTGATTTTAACTTTTTAATTATTGCCTTAACTGTACGTATGGGCATTTTTAGGTGAGTAGCCATTCTCTGACCTATGAAGGTCAACACACTTTTCTCTCATTTGAATTGTGTGTTCTCTTGTCTTTTACATGTTCATGAATAAATAAAAGAATTTCGCCTCTGCGCCACCTCATATATATTCCCCGATAAAACAGGAAATTATGGTTACTTCTTGAAAGTTCCAACACACTCTGAATAACTGAAATAAATGAAAGATACAGATGGGAAAAAATGTTCCAGTTACACTTTGTACAATAAGAATTTTTAGGGGTGCCAATAATCGTGGCTCATGTGGTTTTGTTAAAAAATAGTTTTTCTTGATGAGAGATTTTGGGTTTCTACAATTTTTTTTCAGTGCAAGATTAAGCTTATTCACCAAAACTTGATTTTTTTCAACTCTTTTTACTTATCTTTACAAGGGGTTCCATTAATTATGGAGGAGACTTTATATATAAAAAACTATATATAAGTATAGTATTTGTGTGTGTGTATGTATGTCTGCATACATACTGAAATTTTTTATTCCCAGTCATATATGATCCTTGTGTTTCTCTATATCTTCCACAATTCTACATGTGTATAATGTAATATATTGGTGAATCAAACAAGCAAAGCAGTTTGGCTATAAAATTACAATCCATATCCGAACTAGGCAGTCATACCCAGTTTATAACAGGAGAAGTCTAGATGCGTTCCGCCATGTCTGTATTGAACATTTTAAATGTATTAATGCTTGATCCACTTTTTAATTGCATTGAGTAAGTAATGTCCAGTAATCTGATTTTTGTGGTTATAAAAGACACAACCCAAACAAAGTAAATTCACTCAGGAATGTTGATATAATATAAAAAGTGTGTTAATTAAAAAAGGCTTAAATGTACAAGTGACTGAAAAAAATTAGAAGCCTGCCAGTCTAAGCAGACGCATTCAATGCTGATCAATAAAAAAACATTTCCGTAGTTTGAGTGATTTGAGAAGTTTTGGGGAAAATCAGCGCCAAATATTGGGATTTTCTTTCTCATGAGCTAACAGAAAATAACAGTTTTACTGTTGACTGAAGTTTGTTTATATTACAAACATAGTATAATTTTAAATTAAGCATCAGTTAAAATTTTCAATCTGGAATCATTTTCTTCAGACTTTTATCTGAAATAAGAATGGACCCATGACAAATTACTAGAAAAGTAAAAAAAAAAAAAACAAATGAGTGCATTTACCTTTACAAAATAAATAATTCAATTATGACTTGGGGATGAGTAATATGTTTTGCCCTTGATATGTATATTTTATGGACATGTTCTATGTTTTTCGAGTAGTATGTTTCATATATATAGTGTTCTTTGTGGACATGATATGTGTAAAGGTTATGAAATAATATAATGCAGGAAAGTAGATTTTGTAGTATTACTGTACTGTGCTTTATTTTCAGTGAAGAATGGAGAGTGACAATTTTTTATTATTATGTCTTGTGAGTTTTTTGACTCTGTGTGTGTGTGTTTATCAAATAGTTTTTTGTAATTACCATTTATTTCTTATAATGTATTGTTGAAAAATTGAAAAAATATTATTGTCATTTATATTTAGGGAATTGAAGATCAGAAACTTTTGGCAGGACACCTTGCTATGTTTCTCAATGACTTTAACCAGGCCCAAGACCTGTATCTTGCATCGAGCAGCCCTATTGCAGCTTTAGAGGTAAACACCGATTCACCACGTGGTTTAGTGTGATGCATTCTGTTTCACATATTTCACAACATTTTGGCTTATGATATACATTGTGTTTTTGACTGCACTTGCAAGTAAACTTCATATTCTGTCATACTTTTTAAGTTGTTTCATTTGTTATTTGAACAAAACTTTAATTTATTCTCAATATTGTCACTTTCATAATCTCAAGCAGTCATTTTTTCTTAAGTAAATTATCTCTGCTATATTTTCTATGATATCACTTCTCATGCTTGATAATCTCCTCACAGTATTTTAGTACACAGAGCTGAATAATTAACAAGAGGCACAATGGTTCAGCCTTTGGGGCACTTCAGCTTCAGTATGTATATCCAAGTACTCACACATTTCCAATAATATGCAAATTAGTTTGATCATTGGCTTTTGGTTTTTTGTAAGTGAATAAGCGTGTGTGTGCGCATACGTGTATCTTGTCATAGACGGAAACACGTCCAGAGCTGCTTCCTCCTTTGTACCTGGTGTTGCCAGACTAATGAATAAATGAGTGTTCTACATTATTCTGAATATAAGAAAAACACACCAATACTGTCAATGTTTTCTTATCTGTACTTAAATCTTGGTGCATGTCACAAATATATTTATCCCTTTCATGCTTTTGTCTTCTTTTAGATGAGAAGAGACCTTCAACATTGGGACAGTGCTCTACAGTTGGCTAAACGACTGGCTCCCGCTCAGATTCCCTTTATCTCTAAAGAGTATGCTATCCAGCTGGAGTTCACGTAGGTGCCCCGTTTTGCTACTGCACCTCGATAAATGTCTTTATGGAGATCAAAAATGAAATCATAAAAGAGCCTTGAAAAAATTGATGAATTACTTAACTCACAACTTTTCAGTAAAGATTTTTTTCCTTACCAATTATTAATTATTAGTAATGATCTATGTAATCAATTAATTTTTATTGTGATGGCCACTTAGACTTGTTGTGTAATATGAGTTTAAAAGTAGTATTGGTATTTTTACTTTATTTACATGGTCTGTTCAGTAAAAAAGTCATCTTACATTTGTATTCTAGTGGAGACTACGTGAATGCCTTAGCCCATTACGAAAAAGGAATAACAAATGACAATAAGGTTAGTGTTTTTTGAATAAGGTATGTTTGGGTAAAAATGTGGCTTTGTTCACTCTTATGTAATTAAAATTGAGAAAAATATTTTATTGTAAATCACACATATCAGAAGACTGAGTTAGCTAACATTAATTAAGTAGATCAAACCGATGTGTATAGACATAGATTTAGATGGGAAAATGATCAAAGGGAAAAGTTCTTCATGTAGATAGATACTTTATTAATCCCCAAGGGGAAATTCACATACTCCAGCAGCAGCATACTGATAAAAACAATATTAATTAAAGAGCAATAAAAAAAGCAGTGCAAGTTAAAAAATGCAAGGTGGAGAGTGCGAGGCAGGTATAACAATCTATAATCTTGTATAGTGTTAACGTTTACCCCCCCCGGGGTGAAACTGAAGAGTCGCATAGTGTGGGAGTGGAACGATCTCCTCAGTCTGTCAGTGGAGCAGGACAGTGACAGCAGTCATAGAGTCTGCTCCTCTGTCTGAAGTTGATACTTTTCAGTGGATGCATTGGATTCTCCATGATTGACAGGAGCCTGCTCAGCGCCCGTCACTCTGCCACGGATGTCTACCTGTTCAGCTCCGTGCGTACAATAGAGCCTGCCTTCCTCACCAGTTTGTCCAGACGTGAGGCATCCCTCTTTACTGTTGATGGGTACAAAATGCATCTTTCAGACTAAATTACAGATATTGAAGGAATATCACTGTTAGATGCATTTGCTAGGAAATAGCTAAAGGTATCAACAAGATTATAATCTTGAATAAGGTTATTATATTAATAAGGTTTCTACGTTAATAAGAATGTTGTCTTGTAGTTTCAAGAACATGATGAGGCGTGTCTTGCTGGAGTAGCAAGAATGTCAATCAGAATGGGAGACATTCGCAGAGGAGCAAATCAGGCCATCAAACATCCCAGCAGAGTCCTAAAGAAAGACTGTGGGGCAATACTGGAGAGTATGAAGGTATCCAATATTTATATTTTTTCTCAAAATGTTTTTTTTAGAATGCCTGTTAGGTAGCAGGATTACTCTTGCAAAATCAATTTCATGCACAAAATATTTCCACTTTTTCTAGGCACAAGAACTAACTTTTGTTTTCTAGTAACATTTCTTAGTAGTAAGTTAATACACTAAGGTAATTATTAAAAATGAGAAGACTCAGGCTATGTCCACACTACTATATTTTCATTTAAAAATTTAAAATGGAAACTAGCTCCTAGTTTTTGCACGTTGTTTACGAAAGTGTCTCCATCCACCATAAATGCATGCTTCATTGCTGTCTGCCTACAACTGAGTATGCGTCCTCCACACTACACATTCATTTGAAGCTTGTAATTTACACATGGAGAACAGCACTGGTAAATATGAAAAAAATTAGACTGTTTTGTTTGGACTGATGATGAGGTTTAATTGTTATTGAGAGTAAAGCATGACTAAAACTGTAATGAGCAGGATGCAATCAAGGAAGAGCCATGTAATAAGTACAAACTATTCAGAGCATGATTAGAGTCTGCATTTTCACATCTCCACATTGCATTGCTGATCTGATGTTTTTAGAAATATACCACTCTGGAAACATTTTTTCAAAAGTCTCCATTTTCCGGGTTTAAAAATTCTAGGGAAGAGTAGACAAAAATTGAAAACTAAGACAAATATATGCATATGTAAATGAAAATGTAGTAGTATGGATGTAGCCGCATTCAAAAGGACAGAAAAAATGGCAGAGGACAAGGTGCTTTATTTTTCAGGTGAGGCTATGAAGGAGCTCTGATCTGCAAGTGATTTGTAAAATGTTAATAGCAAGCATCAGAAGTATCCTAGATGTACTGCATGCTTCCTGGGTTTCCCCTCTGTACTTCAGTTTCGCCCTACATCCCTGAGATGTGAAGGCTAGGTTAACTATTAACTCTTATAAGTGAGATATAAGAAATTTGATAAGTGAGAGGAGGCCATTCAGTCCATCAGGCTTGTTTATTTAGCTAATAATGAAAAAATGGATTCAGAAAATGGATAGATGGAGACATTTATCAGTCTAGAAATGCTAGTAAAGAATATTACGGTGATATATTCCACTTCTGAAATTGCCAGAATGGTAAAATCAAGTTGATTATATGGCAAGAAATCTCGATTTGATTTTGTTATATCTTAATTCTTATCTTCATGATTAGGATTTACACATCAGCTGTGAAAATGTTAGGAGCCAAGTTATATTTTTATTTTGTTTTGTCCCAAATTAACTGCTCAGAAATATCAATTCCTGCACATCACATTTTGTTAAACAATAAAATTTGCAGTGGCCAGTTTTATAGGACAAGTGATGTCGAGGCCCACTTCAAGTTAAAAGCTTAAAAAAAAAATAGTTAATGTTGTTTCTTTTACTTTTTGTGTTTCTCTGGGTGCACCTAAATGATCTTTCAATAATGTATGTAATATAAACAAACCGGATATTATTTTACAGAGAAAAATTGGATGTATGTTTAGCAATCTGAAAAATTATTGCAAGCACTGTTTTAATTTGTAATCTTTAGCAATTTTCTGAAGCTGCTCAGCTGTATGAGAAGGGCCAGTATTATGACAAAGCTGCATCAGTGTACATCCGTTGCAAAAACTGGTAAGTTCCCAAGCATAAGCTTTACATTAGATATTTTTATTAATAATATTACTATGGGGAATGTAGTGGTTATGGTCTCCATAGTGTTTACACATAAACGGTTATGTGCTGACATGTTTTTTCTCAGTCAGTTTTGTTACCCTCCAACATCCCAAAGTGTCTCTAAACTAGCCTGGTATGAGTAAGTGTGGATATGCACATGCGTGTGCCCTGCGATGTCCACACTAACGCAGGTTTAGTTACGGTCTTGAACCAAATGCTGGTGGGATAGACTTCAGTACCTCATTACTTTGTAATTGTATACAACAGGTTCAGGAAAAAAAGGACACATGGATATTAGTTGCATAACTTTTTAAACCTCTGCATTTTCCTAGAAACTGACCATTTAATATTAAATACATTGCCATAGTTCTTACATCTCAAAGCCCTTAAGCTCATTTGCGCAGATCCTTGGGAGAGTTGTCTTCAAGCCAGCACCAACATAGACCACAGAATACAAAAACAAAGTCAGCAGAGGTGGCACAGTGGAGCGAGGTTAGGTCTAGAATCATGAGTTGAAGTCCCAAGCAGGCAATACCTGTTTTTGAGATTGCATATTCTTCCCTTTGCTCAGTGGGTTTCTATCTGAGTACTCAGAATATAATCCCATAGGGTTGGTTTCAAGCGTGTGCTCACAACTGCTAGAAGAGCTACTGACTCCTCATAACCCTGGATGGAATAAAGGGGTTAGAAAATGGATAGACAATTCGCAAATAATCTAATTCATACCAAAATGAATCATAGATATTGCCACAGTCTTTAATTATATATTCAAAAAAAAAAACAGCAGCTGGTTTGTAATTTGAATAAAACATGTCCATACACTCTACAAACAGAAATAAATCTATAGTGCAGTTTTTATGAAGGACAAACAAAATGAAAGTGAACCTTAACAGTTTATATGCGTTTGAAAATGTACATCACTGCCAAATGAACTTTTCTAATCTATATAAAACACTTTCTACATTTTATGTGTAATGGTTTTAAATGACTATAATTTTGAAGTGAAGTTAGTGAAGGGCTGTATGGGCATGTATCTGCAAAAAGGAAAAGTAAAGGTTATTCCCACATTGAAAGAAGAAAACAAACATTAGAGATGCAAAGTTTCTATTTTGAAGTGTTTATCAAAATAGATAATGCTATTCTTCTTCAGAATTACCCAGATTTGGAATTTTGACTCATTATAATTCCAGTATTTTTAAAATGTTTATAGCAAATTAAACTTTGTGTTCATAATTTTTTTCAGATTTTCCATGATATGTATTTCTTTTAGTAGTATGTTAGTTTTTTTTTTGTGTCTGGTGCCACTAGCCTGTTTCTAGGTTGCTTGGAAAGACCCTTGGACCCTGCCCTATGCTAGGCATATCTTTGCTCATGTGTACACTTGGAGTTTTGATGCTGGAAGGCTAGAGTCCTTTTAACTTTTGTTTGGCGTTAATCCATAGCATTTTTCAGGCTCAGGCTTCTATGTAAAAATGGTTAAGCTTGAGTGTCTCTCAGGTTAAGTTGTTATGATGCCATGTAAAGTGTTACGCCCGAATTAACACTTGCAATAATATTCTGTTGCCATCTAGTGGATAAAATAACCTCATGCTGCAAAAAAAATCATAAATATTTCTGTGTGTTTTGCCACAGAATTTTTGTAGTTCATCAGTATTCAGCAGTGGGGCACATGACTTTTAACTTAACATAATTTTCTGCCTCATCTTTCAGTTTACCTCTCTGTCCAGTTGCTCAGGATAATTTTATGTGTGTGTTATATTATACATTGTTATTTGTTCAGGCTTTTCTTTTAGTTTTGAATTTATTATTTTACTCTGGTTTATTTATCTGATTTAGTGTTCAATGCAGAAAATATTTGTATCCAATGTTGCATATACCCTGATGATTAAATAAGTGCAATGAGCTTGGGAAAGGCACTGTATAAATAAAATATATAATTATTGTTATTGTTATTATTATTATTATTATTAGCAGTAGTAGTTGTAGTGTTTTTTTAGCTATGACTAGTGCTAAACAGATCATTTGTCGTTTATTTAATAATATCTCTTTCTAAACCTTGTAAGAATTGTAATGATTAAATGTACATCATTTTGACCAGCACTTTTTAACTGTGTGAATTGTTAAGTTACTGATTTGGAGATTTTGCAGTTATGTATGATGTTTCTGAAATTATCCTCTACTGCATTTTTTATAATTAGGGCGAAAGTTGGTGAGCTTCTTCCAAATGTGACTTCACCAAAAATTCATCTGCAGTATGCCAAAGCGAAGGAGGCAGATGGCAGGTAATGTGGTGCACTGTAATAAATATACTAAACTATAATAATATACTAAGAATAAATATACTAACCCTATTTAGCCTATGAATTTTTGCTGCCTCACATCCAGGGTTTGACTTTGACACACAGGCCAAGTTTGTGTGTGTATAGGTGTGTGAGCAGTCCCTGTGATTGACTGGTGTCAGGTCCAGAGGTTGGTTCCTGCCTTGCCCACAATTCAGTCAATACAGGCCATAGCAGCCCATATTCCCTCCCAACAAACAGTTGTAATAAGTGGATTTCAGAATGTTATATAATTTAAACTTGCATTCCACCCTAAGATGGTACTGTTGTATCTAAAATAGTTCAGATTGAGGTTACACATATTTTACAGGTTAACCTGTGTGTAAAACCTTTTAAAATATAATGGTTTTCCTGCTGCATTTACACAGTAGTGTATGTTTGTGCTCTTTACAAAATAATACTTTGTATTTCTTTGTTATTTTATAGTTCCATTCTGCTTTCTAACTCATTTTGGTCAGTTCTCTGTTTAAAGTAAAAGTATCGCTGCATAATTTTCTGCTGTGGGCTAATCTTTGTCTTACCAGTGCATTATAAACCTAATCAACCTACAATACAAATATTCATCATTTGTGGGAGATTATTTTCTACAAAATAAAAAAAATGTGTTGGCACCCACTTTTATGATGCTTGAAAAAATTAAGTGGGGTAGTAATGTGCTCCAATCTGTGAAAATGTGAGAAGATCTTACTGATTTTAAGCAGAGTCAGTATGGTGGCACTCTGGTTAGTTAGCACTTCAGAGCTTCAGAGGCCCTACTTTGATTCCCAGCATGCTCACTGTCTTGTCTAAAATTTGCGTACGCCCCGTGTCTGACTCTCTCACATGTCACACACTTGTTCGAATACCTGGTAACTCTAAACTGGTTCTGTTTAAATTACTGTTAGTTTGTGCATAAGGTGCCCTGGTGGTGGACTGGCATCCTGGTTTCTTGTACGTCATGTTGCTGGCTTAGGCACTCACTTCCAATGACCCGAATGGAAAAGAGGGTTTAATAAATACATGCAAATTGGCTGCAAGAATGCTCTTTTAATTTAGATCATTATGAGCCACTTTGCTTTAATATTTATGCAGTCTCTAACAGATAATACTTAGATAATAAATAATGGATATGCAGTACCACTGAATTCTCTAGCTAAGTCGATTATTAACAATGAAGAAGAATAACTATGTTCGTTCTATTACTGCAAAATGCTTTTTAGCATACTTAGTATTTGTGTATCTTATTTTTATGGACAGTTCATACCTTGTCTGGATACCTGCTTGAGCTACAGTACCTGCATTTTCCTAATATTTGTTTTCAGTGCACGTTCAGTTCAATTGAATTTACTTCTCTAAAAGTGCTCTTAATGGAGTGTAGGCTGAGAAAGCTTATACATCTTGTCAGTTTCTTCCAGTGCCATTTATAGGCATTAACTCAGCATATTTAGAGTTTACCAGGTTTTTCTTTACATTCGGCGGCAAAACGAGCTGCGCCCCTCTTAGGCTTTGTTTCCGCAGCTAAACAGGACTCATCTATTTAGTGTTTTGAAACATTCCATTTGTCCAATTAGGAGATCCATATCATTGATTGTAAGAAAACAGAAGAAATGTCTATGTGAATGACTGCCAAGTAGAAAGCACCTCTTGAACTTAGCTTCTAAATCAGAACAGAAAACAAAAAAAAAACAATTTAAAACAAATTGGTGTCATTGTGCCCATATAAAAAGTATTTTATGTGTAGCTGATGTGAGCGTGTGCCTCAGGCTACTTTTGATTTTGAATTACGGCTACTTGTGTCGCATGCTTACCTTTTTCTTTTCTTTGTATCATTTCTTGCCATTCTACCTTTGAAGTCCCATTCTCAGCTCCCTTTCGTGCCTTTTTCCCTCAAAATGACTTTAAAGTTCAGAATACTTTCTTGGGAGCTACAGAGTCTCTGAATTAATTCAAGGTGCTGGTATCTCAGGCCAGTCAGTGACCCACAAAAAATGTGAGTTTTTTCTTCTTTCTACAATACAGAAACAACAGGCAGCCTGTAATTGAAAACAATCACATGTCTCAGCTTTTTCTTTGAGCTCCTAGCCTTCCCTCTCTGCCATGTCTGTGTGAGGTCAGGCACTGTTGCTTAACAATTGAAAGAATGGATGAAAGTTTTGACCCTTGTTCCCTGGGGCCCTTTGTCCAGGAGCCTCTAATGATAAGATGCTGTGCTACATATTTAGTATTTTGCATCTAGTGCTGACAAATACATTTATGCTAACGTGCCTGACACTGCAAGTGAACTTTCTAAAAGACCAATTTCAATTG
The DNA here is from genome assembly GCF_016835505.1 of Polypterus senegalus. Taxonomy (NCBI): domain Eukaryota; kingdom Metazoa; phylum Chordata; class Cladistia; order Polypteriformes; family Polypteridae; genus Polypterus; species Polypterus senegalus. Next base: position 136,635,709 of record NC_053157.1, read on the forward strand.
AATACATTTAGAGAAAGGCCAATGCTTCACTTTGGAAGTGTGATTTATTATAACGAAAAACTGTTTATAACTTCAATTGGACCAATCACTAAGATGAATGATTTTTTTTATATGTAATGTTTCTTTGTTACTATTGACTCTTTCACAATCCAAACACTTGGCGAGTTCAATGAAATGTCACCTAACAAAGATAAAGGAATATAAACTGAAATGTCCTTAAAAGATGGTGGACCTTTTACCTTCATTTCATTAATATTTTCCTGTAAACCTAAATGTGGCCTGTCTGGACACCACACAGTTCAATTCTTTCAAGCTGTCAAAACCTTTACCTTTTAAAAACTGTGCGACAGATTAGAATTTAGTTCTATATAACAAAAATGTTACATTTATTTAGTTACAAAGGACTGTTTTATAGTTAAGAATATCTGTTCAATTCTCCTCAAAATATGTTTGCTGATAAAAAAAAAAAATTGGTCTGCGATTACTATACACTTGCCTTTTTAATTTCCCCCATCCTTATTTTAAGCACAAACATGAACACAAAAATGGCATGTATTTTCCTGACTTATATTGTATAATTAGCACATATTCATTGCAGACCATGCAAGGGTTCATCTTTCATTTCAGGCCATCTCTCAGTAGGAGCAGCCTCACAAGGCTTTGTGTTGGGCTTAAATGAGAACATTCTGGAGGCCATCATGTTAATTTCAGGTCCCCAGCTTACTCTTTGTTTGCTAAACAATTCTTTACCAACATGGCAATGTGCTCTCGACCTTTGAAATGCTGAAAGGCAAAAACTCACCTATTAATCTCCTTTGAGAGACTGTGGTTGGGTGCTAGAGAATGAAGCCTCTTCAGATTCTCTCTTCCTAGATTACAATACCACATTCATATTCTGTTACTTTGAAAAATGTGTAATATCTATTCATCCATCCTACATTTTCATTTGCCAGCTTTCTTTATGCTATGTGCATTTTTCTTCTTTCTGTGCCTGGATCTGTCTCACACTCGCCTGTCACCTGACCCTCACCCCGCTCCCTGTGGTTGGTGAACGTAGATGGCGGCCTCACTCAGCTTTTAGAACTGAGCCCTACAGGACTACAATGGTCACCCAACGAGGCATTTGGCAATGAACACGGAATTCTGTGTGCTTCTCGTTGCCTTAACTGGAACCAATATGATCATTAGCTGTGGGTAGTGACCAAAAGGATGAGATAGCAAGTAGAAATGGCCAAATTGAGGTTCCTACACAGGGTTGCTGAGATCAAATGGCCAAATTGAGGTTCTTACACAGGATTGCTGAGATACAATGTGATGAGGTGAGAATCTCAGCAGTATGGGAGAACCTTAGGGTAAAACTGTTCCTTCTCTAAACTGAAAGGAGCCATTTGGGGTGGTTTGGCAACTGTTTGAATGAATACACTGTTAAGCAATGCTTACATTTTTAATTAATAATGTATATGTTATGGGCAATGTATGAAAATAAGTCATTGTAAAGAATGCCTAGGCAATATATAGAATGCCGAAAATTGGAAGTCAAAGTATGAAATGATTAATATTTCACGCATTTCCTAGGCATTCTATGCAATGCCAAAAGACAAACCTGTAAAGTCTAAATTACTCCCGCTAATGACGTTTCCAATGCCACGTGACTTTCGACGCTCAAAATTCCCCATTTGCATTTTAGTGTTTGTTCGGAAGTGACAAAATACACTACTTTGAATTTGTTCAGCAAAGACTCTAGCCCATACTGTGCTGTATGAAAATGGCAGAGCAATGTGTACTGTCAGAGAAGGAATCATGAAATATTGACATACAACGACGATTCTACGATTAAATATTAGTAGAATATATAGATATTTCATACTTTGCTCAAAAACGGCAGGAATTCTATATATTGCCTGGGCATTCTATACAATCCCTGCTTTTCATACATTGCCGGTAACATATGTTACCACATATACATTTCTTGCCAATGTTAAACAATTTAAAATAATTTTGACATTCAGACTCCACTCTTTACAGAGATTCTAATAACTAAACTGCAGTCTGAGGCTTGTAATGTACTTTATATACATAACTGATTACCACTTGAATATTAAAGACACTTATTTCATAATTATTAATTAATATTGATTCATTGCTTAGGTATAAAGAAGCTGCAATGGCATATGAAAATGCAAAAGACTGGGACAACGTCATTCGAATACACCTGGATCACCTGAACAACCCAGAAGAAGCTGTGCGAGTTGTCAGAGATACTCAGTCAATTGAAGGGGCCAAGATGGTAGCAAGGTACAGCACGTTTGCAGTCATTTGCAGTTCAATACAGGTACTCTGTAAACAATGGAACACATCCAGAAGCCACTTCATAAAAAACTGAAGGAGCTGCTATCCATTAACAAAACACATTAGAGTTAACGGGGGTCTTGGGCAAAAGCAACAGTATTCAAGCTAATGAATATCTCTTATGCTCTGTATCTGAATAGTTGGGTCTCCCATCTGTGTTTGTGCTTAAGCACACTCCTGTAGTTTCTCTTATGTGTTACAAGGCTGCTTCTTCACCCACCCGAGAAGTTTTAATTTCTGCCTTCCACTCTGTGTGAGTCTGACTGAGGTCCTGGGTAGCTTTATAAGCCCATTTCTTGGTTTTATATTCAACTAGCTATTCTTAGGTTTGGACTGCAGCTATGCTCCAGTGACCTCACTTGGTCATGTCAAGTAAGTATCACCCCATGGACTGCATATGCAGTGATGACAATAGGTGAGGGGAAGGCTTTTTAGATTGATTGGTAGATTAAAAGTTCCGTCTGAGCACCACTAGTAAGACGCCCTCAGTGTGCCATTGATACATCAGTCTCAGTTATCAACATCACCCTTATGCGTTAATGACACTCAGTTATTTAAATTTCTTAACTTACGACAGCTCTTTCCCCTCAGCTACAGACAGCAAGCCACTCATTTCAAGGACGGAACCATGACTTGAGATCAGAATGTGCCAATTCTCACTTCATCTGCTGTGTTGTCACCTAAACCACTAAATTGCACTCTACAGATCACAGTCACATGGGGTCAAAAGTGCAGCAACATTTGCACACAAGAGGCAAACCTTTTATGCCCAGAATGACTACTCTCCAATCTTTAGCTGTCCATTAAAATCACTGATAACACTGGAGTCAAATCGTCTATTCACCTTAAATGAAGATAGCTGCAACTGTACTCCCAAACCTTCCTGCATTTGCAGAACCTGTAATAAGATACTCTGAAGGGGAAGTTTCTTTTTTTGTCATGACTTGATCTTGGCCTTTTTATTGTCTTTGAGACCCATTCCTTGTTGAATGCCTAAATGCCTAGATGATTGTCAGTGCTGCTTCTCCTTTGGAGAATTGCGTAGAATTGTCAGGGAGGTAATTAAGGACAATTATTGGAGCAATGTCAGTTGCTTAATTAAACTGCGACCCATTTCCATTAAATACAACAGCAACTCATAATCCAGTACCAGAAACCATGACTCACTTTGAGTCATGAACCATAGTTTAAGAAAACATACTCTAAACTATACAGTCTTAAACCATCTCCAGATCCATGTTTAGACAAACTGACACATTCCTTTCAAATATCTGTATAAGGACAAAGAGCTGCTACTGTGTCAGGTGTGGAATGAACTAATTCATCCCAAATAGAGTCATCTGCTATGAACTCCCAAGACACTCACTCTAACTACCCATTTAACTCATTTGGATGTGACCAGGCTATTTGAGTCGCCTCTTACCCTAGTGACAAACAGTTGCTACTTCGGTGTGTCTCCTTACCCATTTGTTCTGAATATTCAGCCTCAGAGCAGATGCCATTACCACAGATGATCCAAGGTGCTCTGCTAATAATAATAATACATTTTATTTATATAGCGCCTTTCCCATGCTCAAGGGACTTACAGAATATAAGAAAGAACGGCAGGGTATACAGTATATAGCATAGTACAAACCAAATAAATCAATAAAGAAGATTAAGACAGTAAATTCAGAGAAAGCCTAACAGACAACAGAATTGATGGTCTAGGACACACACACACAGGTTACATGAGCATCTTGACAGAGAGGTAAACTGAGAGAAGTTGTAATAAAGTCAAGTAGAGCTAAAAGCCTTCCTGAACAGATGAGTTTTGAGTTGTTTTTTAAAAGAATTCTACAAGGTAGTCTTACGAGGATCTTTGTCTGTATTATGAAAAGTACATGACCAGTTCAATAACTGTTCACCACTCAGATTCAGATTAGGGCGAACACTGCTGTCAGCCATACATTTCTTGATGCCTTTGTTTTAATTTCCAAATTTGTTTTAATTTAATAATTTCCAAATTTCATTCTTGTGTTCCCATATACCTGTGTAATGTTATCACTGGAAAAAGATGAAACTCTATGTCAACAGATATGAAACAAAATGGAAATATTTGTTAAACTATTTTCATTTTATGAAGGTAAAAAATGTATGTGAGAGTTTAATATAGACATTTTGAAAAAGATATAGGATATTTTTGCTTTTTTTTTTTGTCACCATCGAATCATTATGTCACTCTATGGGTCCATACTACATTCAGTTTCATGCACAATAAAGGTTCTTCAATACATAAAGTACGGAAGACATTTTTTAAAAACTGAATACTTTTAACGTATTCCCTCATTTCATATCATTATTTCATAACATAATTTAGATGTATGGAATGAAAATGTCACATTGTGTTTGTAAGACTAAAGCTATGATGCACTTCATTACACAAAGAGCTGCGAGAATCAGGAACAAACTACCAAGTCATATAGTTGAAGCAGAAACTTCAACAACCTTGAAGAAGTATCTGGGTGTGTTGGGCAGCTTCGCTAATGAATGGTCTCTCGTTGTCAAATTTCTTATATTATTATGTTGTGATACTGTAATAAATATGAATTCATGTGTTTCCTGTTTGTAGATTTTCATGTTAGTTGTACTTTAAGAATGGTATTTTGGAGAAATAAACATTGACTGTCAGGAGAGATATTGAAATGAATCCCTAAAATGTAAGACTACTAAGTTTTGTTTTTTGGTTTTTTTTTCAACAGGTTTTTCTTGCGTTTAAGTGACTATGGATCAGCAATCCAGTTTTTGGTTATGTCAAAATGTAATGATGAAGCATTTCAGCTTGCTCAACAACACAGTCAGATGGAGATTTATGCAGATATCATTGGTAGGTGTGACATGTTAATGCGATATAGTGGACTCTGTCATTATATCTTTGTTGAATAAACATATTTTAGAAATAATAATATTTTGCTTACTTATCTTTCTGTGCATGTATCCCTTGCTGTCACTTCACTGTGGCTTTATTGATTCAAGATGCAATGTTCCTTTTTAATCACTTACAACTGAAATGGACTTCAGTACTGCTTTAGATTTCATGACGCAACTGGCCTGCTTTGAAATCTAACACTGGTAAGGCAGCCAGTGTGTCACACAGATTTGAATGTGAACAACATGCTGACTGGACTTACAAAATGTACTCTTAATGCCTGATGCAAAATCTATGTAATGATGGTTAAGGTCTGTGTGGCATGATTGAATGATCTGAAATAGTCTGCAGATTTCAGTTAGCTATATATGAGTGAGTGTGTTTCTATGAATGTGTTCTGGGATGAACTGGAGCTCTGGGTTGGTTCCTGCGTTGTGCTCACTGATGCCGGGGGGACTCCATGTACCAGAAACTTCAAACTACCAACCTGGATACATGGCAGTGGGAAATTAATTAATGAAGTGTTGTCAGAAACCAGCATGTAAGCTAAATCCCTCCGTATGTGTGAAATCATATGGAGGTCCAATCAATGGCTGCAGATTTTGTTTAAGGATCTGAATGCTTTATATTCATAGTTATTGTTTTATTTAGGGTCTGACGCTACTACTGAGGACTATCAGAGCATTGCACTGTATTTTGAAGGAGAAAAGAAACACTTTTTGGCGGGGAAGTTTTTTCTGCTTTGTGGTCAATACGCAAGGGTGAGCATGAAAGGTTCTAAACTGTTCTCTCATTCTCTCATCAAGAGTAATTTTTCCAACTAGATCATACTTTCCTTTATACTGTATAACTTATAGATTGTTCAGAATTTTTATTTATAATATAGTTTTCTGTAGAAAAATATATATCCTTTGATTCAAAAGAGATTAATAACTTAGGTTTTAGAATCCCATGTTCCTGTACTGGATTAATGGAGAATGTTAGGTTAATTAGAGTAGAGGGAGATTCAAGGCAAGAGAATCGGAGGTTTGCAAGGCTGGAGTATTCTCATGAAGTGAGGGTGTGCCAATCTGTTTTCATGACAGACAGATTTTATACATTTAGAAAATACATTATACTCCTTCTGTCCTGAGAAATGACTTGATATGAACGATGCTGTTTTTGACACCATCCATTACATTTATCACATATTTTCTTCCAAAACAGATCTTATTTAACACAATTAAATAAAATACAAAGAAGTCTTTGTGATAATAAAGCATTAATTATGGAAAATGTATATACCATTGTAATTAATCCCTGTAGTTCTTTTTAGCAATGTTGCTTAATTTATATATTGTGTCCACTATGACTTATGCTGCACATGTTCTCAAGAAGACCACACAATGTTACTATGGTTTTAGAACTGTAACTGCTACATTAGATGAAGCCCAACTGTAGCCAGACTTTGACCAAACATTTAATTGTCTCTTTTCAGGCACTAAAACACTTTCTTAAAACCCCAAATACTGAAGATAACATGGCAATTGAAATGGCAATAGAAACGGTGAGTTTTACAACAATATCCTCAACATTTTGTTATGTTTTAGGGGCAAATGTCTAAATCAGATATGAAAATATATGACATTTGTTTGCATGTATAAATTGAAAAAAAAAATCATGTTACGACATTTCTAACGGAGTTCAGTTCTAGTGTAGCCAATTTTTGATGCCGTTTTAAAGACTCAATATGGCCACTTCAAAATGAGTAGACTTTCCTGTATAAGATCCACATAGTTTTCAATGTTAGAGCCTCTTTCTTGTGATGGCTAAGGAGTTTTTCATACAGCTTTGTGCTGTATTTTTGAGATAGAGAACAAATTAAATCGTTAGGGAGGGTTGTAAAAATCTATAGAATGAAGGTCTTTTTGAGCAGCACAATCAGATCATTAGAGAACTGTGTTACAAACCACTTATAGATGAAATTCTCGTCAAATTGAGCAGAATAGCTGGGAAGTGACCAAGAACTTTTCAGAAGGTACTTGATAAAGTCCCACATGAGAGATTAGCAAAACTAGATGGGTCTGTAGGTAAGTAGTCTGGTTAAAACATAGGAAGATATGGATTATGGTGAGGAACCTTATCAGAATTTGGTGATATTAAAAGAGAGGTCACTTATGGGTCAGTCCTAGGGCCTTTTCTATTTTTAATATATATTCATGATCTTTATAGGAATGTAAACAACAAGCTGTTTAAGTTTGTGGTTGATACCAGGCTAGGTGGATTGGCAGATACTCTAGAATCCATTGAATCATTACAGAGGGGCTTGGACAGCATACAGGCTTGGGCAGATTTATGGTAGATGAAGCTTAAAGTAAATAAATGCAAAGTATTACACATATGAAGTAAAAATGTTAGATCTAAATACACAGTGAGAAGTCTGAAAATGAAAATTGCACCTTATGAGAAGGAATTAGGAGTAATAGCAAATTTGTGTTTATAAGCTATTAAGAAGGCAAACAAGAGTGTTAGGTTATACACAATGTAGGGTATAGCACAATGTGTACAGTACAAGTCCAAGGAGTTTTTGCTCAGGCTTTATAACACACTGGTTAGACATCATCTGGAGTACTATGATGATGCAGTTTTGGCCTTCATTCTATAAAAAGACATAGCAGCACTAGAAACAGTCCCAGAGAAGAGGGACTGGGCTTATTCCAGGTCTGCAGGGGTTGTGGTATGAGGAAAGATGTTGAACCTCTTCAGTTTAGACAAATGCATACTAAGAGGTAATATGATTCTAGTTTTTAATATTGTGAAAGAATTCAGTACAGTTAATCCAGGCTGTTAATTTAAAATGAATTCAACAGGAACATAGTGACACAGTATGACACATATTAAGGGTATATTTCCACATAGCTGCTGTAAAGTTTTTCTTCACCAAGAGAACCACACATTGAATAAATTACCAAGTAGTGTGGTGATCAGTAGGACTTTGGGACATTCAAAACTTGGGTTTATGTCATTTTGAAGAAATTAGGTGGACAGGATTGGTGAGCCTTGTAGGCCTGATTGGCCTGTTCTCATCAAAAATGTCCAGTGCTGTAAAAAAAAAACTGAATAACAACACCATTAAATAGGAGTACAGTACAGTATACATCACATCACTGTTGAAGGCAGGAGAAAGGCTAAATGGGAAGTTTCTCAAGTATAATAAGAGTTTACAAGATAGCATTTGGTACGTTCTGTGACCTGTGGCTTGATTAAAACTAAACAAATCTTAGGCCTTTCAAAGGATTTTACTAATGCAAATTGTACACAGCTCATCAACTCTATACGTTTGTTTCTATCATGAGGCTTGGTAGAGACAAGTGTGTACTGTGGGGTGCCTTTCAGTTACAGCACCAGGGACACTCCTTAAGAAAGAGGGAATGATGAATAGAGCCAATAACAGAGAGGTCCTTCAGGTGATCGTGCACGATTCCATGAAAGAGCAAAAGTAACAGCTGAATGGCTTCTGAATAAGAAGAGTTCGTTTTTGTGTGAGCCAACCAAAACCCGTAGTCAAATTCCATTTTAAACCAGTGTAAAAGACTAAAAGATGAAGGTTCATCAATGTTGCCCATCCATCTTATCATATTCTGAATAACTCTTCAAGAAAACTCTTCAAGGATATGATTCAAGTCCCAGTTTTTGTAAGTTATTTCCCCGACCAATTAAAATTCAGAAAAACAAAAATATTTAAGAAGGGTGTACAACATTGTTATTTTAAAACTGATATTTAATGTTTGCTAATCTTTTAAAATGTGTTTTTGAACATCTCTTTTGTAGTTCATATACTTTATTGTAGTAAATATAAGTCTATTTCTTTTTTATTGGAAAAGGTTGGACAAGCAAGAGATGAATCCCTGACCAATCAGCTTATTGATTATTTGATGGGCGAAAGTGATGGAATGCCAAAGGTAAAAACATGGAGGTTTTTGGTTGAAAGTTTTTTTCATGATTTAGAACTAGCAGATAGATTTCAAAATAAATTGGCTGTGCCTGGTCCCCAGTAAAAAAACTTGACCTGATACAGAATAATACTGTCTTTTATGTCTCAAATTATTAAATGCATTCCATTTCAAGTAAAATACGATGGGAAATTAGAATAAATAGGATAAACCTTCAGTTGCAGTTACTGCCTTTATAGTTAGTATTAGATTTAGCTTAATTATTAGTTTTTGAATATGCGGCGCTTAATGTTTTTAAAGCATACATTTTATGACAGTATTTTGAAGATCAATAGACAAAATTTTTGCTGAACATCTCTACTATTTAATTGCTCATGCATAGTGTTTGAAAAATATCTACCAGTATAAATCTGTTCTTTTGACTAGATAAGAATTATTTTCTCTTTGGTTATCTAAATATTATTGTGGTCAAAAATGAATCGATTAAATTAATTCATGAAATTTTTCATTAATCCATTAATTAAAAGTCCAAGATTTGTCTGCTAGTGAACAAAATGGTAATGTTGCCTCATTTATATCTCGCATGCTTTCTGGTTGCCACAAGTACAATAAGTCAAGTTTCTATTCATCCATTTCCCGCAGGTGTCAGCATCTCATTCATTACCAGACGTTGTCCCTTAGCCTACCCTGACAACAGCAGGCTCAAGGAAGCCAGTGTGCGGAGTCTGTGACGATGCTGCGCTGTAACCATTTGGTGCAAATGAAGATAATGAAAGGGCAGGTTCTTACAAAGCAGACTGCTCACAATAGCTGAACTGTGGGAATGTTAACACACATTGGATGTTGTTCAAATATTGATGGACAACTAAGGTTAAATATCTAATAGAAAATGATCTGCCTTAATCCACATGCAGAAGAATATTTAATACTTTAACTAGGCTTATCATCAGTACCTTGATTAAAGCAAATAATCAAGTAGCTTAAGCAGGTTTTATCAGCCAGTTACCCAACTCTCGCTGAATGTCCCGTGGTTATCACACTTGTACTATCTGTGATGCACAATACCATTTTGTTCAGGGATATCTAAGATGACAGACAATTAATACTCCCACTAAAGCTACTAGAGAACACATTAAAACACATACAGTTTACATAAACTTGACTTTACATAACTTCAGTATTTGATTCCATTCTGCATTTCTGTTATAACTATGCTTAAATGTATATAACATAGTTAAATATAAAAACATTTCTTGTTTTTAAACAAATTATGTAAGCACTGTGGCAAATTACATTGAATATTGTTCCAGATTAATTATTTAACTTGCAAAAACAAAATCGGTTTCTATTTGTTATAGGAAACCAGCTGTGTACAAAATTTAGTTCATTTTATATAATGTAATTCCCACTGATAGGTTTTGCCATACTAATTTACAAATTTAATGTAGTCAAAAGCACAAATCACATTTAGCTTAAAAACACATGATTTATATACAGGGGTGGGCAAAAGTAGGTTTACGGTTCTTTGTATGGAGAAAGACATGCAGGTTATGATTGCTACACTCAAGCACACTTCTTATATATAAACGTCTACGCGCGAAAGTGTGTGTGTCTGTCTGTCCAGCTCAAAAGTGCAAGGCTACAGCATGAAGCTCAAAGAAAGCGACTCTGTCGCCAAAGTGAAACTGCTGAGAAAAGAGAAACTCGCTTAGTCGCCAATGCACAGCCAATGCGATTGATTGATTGAAGTGCCAGAATCCATGGTTTCTAGGACCCCAGGCTTTTTACAGCATGGGCTTACACATCTAGTTAATAAGAAGAAGAATAATACAAATAAGCAGTACAGCAATTAATGAATAAATAACAATGCAAGAATAAACTCTGTGTTTTGTGCACTCACAACTGTAAACCTTCTTTTGCCCACTCCTTTATACAAAAGTATATAGGTGGTACAGTGGTTACTTGCAGCTGTAGTGCAAGGGTTCAAATCCTGGCCTAACAGATGTCTCTGTGTGATTTACATCTGGACTTGTCCAAATGGACCTGTTTTTTTCCCACATCTCAATGATTAGGATTAATCGGATGCTTATAAAACACTCTAGTATGAGCGAGTGTAGGTGTGTGCCCTGTGACGAACTGGCAGACCCACACTTTTCATCTAATGCTGCCGCAGTAAACACCAGATCTACACAACACTAAACTCCATCCATTCAGCAGGTTAGGAAATGGATAAATGTACCTTTATGTATGCATTTATTCATTCAATTTTCTTATCCATTTATTTTAATACAGAGGCACTGGGATCTTGAGCCAATTACTGCAGCACAGGGCATAAGTTCTGAACAAACCCTGAAAGGGGCACCAGGGCTTCACAACCCATGTTCATTCACTCATTCAGGCTTGGCCAGTTTAGAGCTGCCAGCCTAATCTGCACATATTGTTTGAGTCAAAAATAAATTATATTTTGCATGCCTCACCACTACTACAAATTGGATGTTGGTATACCTGTCTCATATATTACTTTGTCCTTAATAAAACACTTTGCAGTATAGAAAAGGACTGTGAGTCGCTCCCAGGAAATCACACACAAAAACAACACTCCATCGTAATCATTTGTTAAAGGTGTGGTTTTTTTTCCCATTTCTCTGCTTTTCACTTTAGCAGCCACAATTTAAAGTCGGTACCTTCCATGAATCAGACTTATGCACCAACTTCATTAATTTGATTTCTCACAGGCTAATTGCTAAAAGAAAGCAGCATACAGTATGTACAAGTAAATGTGCCTGCTTCCTTAAAATTCTTGTGCTATAACATCCTTTCTGTCTGCAAAATGCTTTTGTTACTCTATACTGTACAGTTTTTGAAAGATGTACATTCTAAATTACACAAAATGTGATGTTTATTTGCTGCTGATAATACAAAGTTGACCTAACACTGTCAGTGTTCATTTCTTGCATCACTTGCAGTGTGATCTGCTTGGAGCCTCTCACCCTCGTCTTCTAAGTGACGTCGTTTTTCTTATTTGTGTCCGTTTTTGTTAACCGTTTTTTAGACATATGTACTAACATCTCACGGATATTTACATCGTTGCTGGCGCCATCTTTGTGCACACAATGAGAACTTCAGCTTACATTTGTCCATACCATGTACTGTTTGTGTTAACCACAAAGGGGTACTTAAAAAAAAAAAAAAAAAACTTAGAGAACAGTAAAATGTATATTTTCTCTTAATTCCATTCATGCTAGAGTACTTTTATTAGTGGGTAAATTTTTATTTAACAAAGGTTAGCTCTCAAAATACCTTTTGTTTTGGCTATGTTCAATGATCTCATCCTTATCGCCAAACTTCATCCATTTGTGGCCAGAGCAACATCTAAAGTAGAATTTTTACACCCATGGTATCACCAAGTGAACTGAAGATCCTCTGGGAACATTTGCCTCTGTATTCCTATTCACAGATTGTGCCCAGCAAGGACAGTCACCTCTTATCTGTAACAGGAGGGGTTTTTCTTAGCCACTTCTTATGTAACTAATGAGTCGTGTCTTTGTTAATGTACTCTAAGCACCTGACTGATAAAATAAAAAAGAGGGTCAGGCTACGGGCCATCTTGAGTTTTAAATCCCTGCTGTTATTTATATACATGTATATGTATTATAATCAGGTAATCTAAAATATTTGTCAGATTATATAAGATATTAATACTCACATTAGAAATATATGCCAATGTGTCAATATACAAATATATATGTCCTTAACTATATTGTTGACATGACACCAAAATAAAATACAAAACATCACAGCTACATTATGATGCTCTCAATGAGCATTTAAAAGCAAGCATGTGGCTCTGGTTCCAAACATTTTACGTTTTTTTGCATACACCTTTGAAAGAAAAGTTGTCAAAACTGCAAAAAGAACAGTTCTGATAAGCAGTTTTTTGTATCATATAACATTTTAAAACTTTAAAAGCAGAAAAAGTCATTTTGTTGTGTTTTTTTGGGTGTGGTGGCAAGATTTGCTCATACTAGACCTCACCTCCCACACCCGAGCAACAATCTCTGGGTCATTTTGTGGAGTTGCCAGGTTCTCCGAGGTCAGCTGAGAGATTTAATGTCTGCTTCTGCATCTCCTCCCAGTGGACCATGTTGATGAATCTCCCAATGGACGTATTTAGGAGTTTCCTTTCTGGATGCCTAAGCCACTTCAGCTGGTTCCTTTATAGAGGAACAATGGCCCTACTGAGAGGTCTCCAAAACTGTCAAGCTACCTAAAAAAAAAAGTTTCTTTGATGCTTCAACCTTAGTAATATAATCCATTGCAGGTGTTACACTCATTTCATGATTGCTTTTACTCTTCCATGTAAATCAGGGGTGTCCAACTCCAGTCCTAGTGGCCCACAGTGGCTGCAGGTTTTCATTCTAACCATCTTCTTAATTAGTGACCAGTTTTTGCTGCTGATTAACTTGTTTTGCCTTTGTTTTAATTGATGTGACTCAGACCTCTTAGTTGTTTCTTTTTCCTTAATGAGCAGCCGAACAATAATGAGACACAAAATAAGTTGCCACATGACCAGCTAACCTGAAAATAAAGAAAGGTGAAGGTCTCGGTCATGTAGGCCTGCTTAGGTCACCAAAACATCTTGACGGTGGTCTTAGAAAAAACAGAAAATCAACAGTCTGCCGTGGCAGAATGAGAGCAGCAACAAGTCATGATATTCAATAATGGCATTAATTAACAGCAAGAACTCCCTCATTCCACCACCATCCTTTTTCATGTATAGAACGATCCCGGGAGTAATCGGCCATTCCTGCACCTCATAATGTATAGTAGGACCATTAAGTGCCATTCCTTTCACTCCTTCATGAGGCATCCTGACCACCTCGCCTCCGTTCCTCTGCACTGGCTTGATCCCCAGTTCTGCAACTCTCTCTCACTTCCTCTCTCCTTTGAGTTTTTCCTTCACTCATTCTCAAACTTTTTTTTTTTTCCTTTCTTGTTTTCTCTCTTCTCCTTACTACACAGATCTTTTTAATACCCAGTGAATGCTGTTACACCAAATGATCCACAGAGCCAAATTTAAGAGACGACTGTGCTAACTGCAGTCTGTGCCTGCAAACACACAATTCTCTAGTTCCCTCATTAACTTCTCTGCGGCCACACAGCTTTTCTCTTGCATACCTTCATTCACAGTTTCTGAGCTAGTCCATTGTTTTTTAAAAACCTTGCAGCACCACAGGCCCCTGATTCACTGCACCAGAAACAACTCCTATAAAATATCATATGATGCATAGTGATAAGTCTTCTCAAGTCCACAAAACATTTAGACACGTCAGGCAAACCCTAGAAATCCTCCAATGTAAAACAATGTAAAAACAAAGGTCCAGTGTTCCAAGGACAGGACAGAATTTATGTTACTCTTCCTAAATTCCAGGTTCGGGAATCTTCTTTCTAGATAACTATGCATATACTGTAACTTACCCTAAGATTTCATTTCTTAATAGGTAGAATATACCGTTATTGTTCACTTGTGGTTTTGCTATTACAGAATATTTTTAATCTCCGCAGTGAAATCAAGAATGTAAATGGACCTATCCCACCAGATGTTTTCTACTCTGGAGAGCATACCCTACTGGTTTTCTAGATCTTTAAAATTCACTGAAAATATTTGAATTCAACATTTTTCTATTCTTGCTGGGAACAGCTTGCTTGGATGACATTCTACATACCATTCCTGAGTCACTGAATACTCAACCGCAATGAGGCCTCTGAAAAGTCTTTCCATTTACACCATGTTTTCACTAATACCACATCTCTTGTGTGTTTGCAGTGCTGCTTACTTTCTGGCTGATATGGAGACCCTCTTGCTAACACTCCATGAATGGCCTTATTAATTTACATCACAACTTCCCTTACCATTGGAGTCCACTCACTGATCATAGCCTTCATAACAGGCAGCCACTACCTATATTGCTGAAATCTTAAATTGGGTCCTACACTCTCCCAGATAAATAAGATGCTCTTAAATGAATGATAATTCAAGTTAACAGTATGTTGAAGAGGAGCATCTGCTAGCCAGGCTACAGGCATCATTGCTACACAGATGGGTCTTCTGGCTCGGCCCATGTGCTGTTAATCTCAGCCAATGATCAGTTGACAGCTTAGCACCTCTCTTTACCAAAATGTCTACAACAAATGGCCTCATATCAGATGACATGACTATTAAGTGCACCATTCACCTCTGAACCTGAGGTACTCTGATATCAGGCACACTTTCATGCAACTTTGTTTTTGAATAGAGTGCTGTTATACATGTCACATACTTAGCAATTCACCACTTGAGTGTAGACCAGGCTGGTCATTCCTTTTTAATCAAGCCACTCTGGTAAGTGATAGCCTTTAACGGCTTGCCTCTAATTGGGTAAAATACTCTGAATGGTTGTTGGGTAGAGTTGGGCAAACATAACCCTAAAGTTTCCTCTTCTAAACTGAAGTCAGAGTGAATAGAACAGCTCTCTCAGCTACTGATGCTACCACTGATGGCATTCAGTAAAGAGTTTGTTAGAATCCCACTCCTGCCAGGAACCCTTCTAAGTGAAAAACTCTAAAGCAATACTGAGAACACCCACAGTGGAGACGTCTGGTTCCAGAGCCAATGCTGTTAGTGTAAAGGTGAGGCCTATTACATGTGTGCCATGTTTTACAAACTCCTTCACAATCATGAAATTCTTCCTCATCAGAGAAGCTACTTTTCTCACCCTAAGAGCCAGTTTCCATCACCAGCCTCTACCCCATATCGCTTTATGACTTGAACTGGTTTTGTAAAGACAATATACTGAAAACACCAGTTTAAACAGAGTTGCGCTTACACATTTATTGTAAGGGGGCGGCATGGTGGCACAGTGGGTAGTGCTGCTGCCTCGCAGTTAGAAGACCCAGGTTTGCTTCCCGGATCCTCCTTGCGTGGAGTTTGCATGTTCTCCCCATATCTGTGTGGGTTTCCTCCGGCACTCCAGTTTCCCCCCACAGTACATAGAAATGCAGGTTAGGTGCATTGGCAATCCTAAATTGTCCCTAGTGTGTGCTTGGTGTGTGTGTGTGTGTGTGTGCGCGCCCTGCGGTGGGCTGGCGCCCTGCCCAGGGCTTGTTTCCTGCCTTGCGCCCTGTGTTGGCTGGGATGAGGTCATGAGGTCATTGAAATTTTATGCTAACCACAGTCCCTTCTCAATGACTACAGTTCCTAATATGTAGCCAAATTCCATCCATACTCACGTGCATATAGGAGCACAGATATGTAATGTGTTCAAAAGGACATCCAATGGATGTTCTAAGGAGTCTTGAACTCCTTTCATATTAGCACTCAACTCCAGACTGTCACCCCAGTTTGATTAGAAGGCATCTTTCCAGGTAGGAGGAAAACGGACATAATCAATGTACTTGATCAGGTTTATTATAGCTCTGTGTTTGGTTTACTGTCATTTTGTTTTGTACATGGACCTCTGTGAATCATGATATTAATATTTTTAAAAGCCTAACATCTCCATTTCTTGTGACTTGCCTTTAATTATTTTTAACCATGATTTTTATTTTTGTGTTTTGTTTCTCTTGATGCTTTCATCTTCATTTCACTCTGATGTGCCAATAGTCTCTCTCTGTGAGTAGCTACAATAAATCCTAAGAATGCAGGCAGTTAGTGTTCTAGTAAAACCTAGCGTAATCCACTGTGTCAACCCTTCATTAGTCATCAGTTGCAGATCCTGCCGCCTGTGTTTTTAGGATGAAAATACTCCTTTGTGCAATTGCATGTGTGTTTTTTTTATGTAACTGTGTGTATGACTCTCTTATGTGATGTTTATTCTGTGAAGAGAGCAGGTTCTTTTCCAAAGAGTCACCATTTCAGTCATTGTTCCTATCAACTGTGGTCCTTTTATCCTTGACTTTCTGTACATGTGCATGGATAACGGATGTGTCCCATTTTGGACGAAAGGGGATCTGACATTTTTTAGCTGTAGCTGGACCTCATTAGATGTGGGATATGATGCGCTTCAGTACTCACATTTGTTTTCTCATAATTTGACCATATATTGAAGTTACATTATAATTTTGTAATGTACCAGATTTTAAATTTATTTTACCCATGAATAGACTGTAGGTGCCCAGCTCCAGTTATGAAAGAATCTATGCATCCGATCAATTCAACATTGTCTTATTCCAGTCCTCAAATGCCACAGAGCTAAATTGGCTTCCTGCATGTTTATGTGTGTCCTCTGTGTTTAAGGTGAGAAGTTCACCCATTTTGACATCAGTGCTCAGTATAACACTTACATGGGTTAGTGTTGAAATTCCAAACTGAATTTTAATGTATGAAATAGGATGTATGATCTGCAGGGGGCATCTCACAACTCCCAAACCCTTAACAAAACTTTACCAACACAGTTCCAGCGTGTCGGGGAAGCATGCACTCTTTAGGGGTTTTCTTCCCTGTCCATCCACTATCCTGCCCTCCGTGCCAGGTAAGGGGACAGGGCTCATCCTAGCCATTATGCCAGACTGTCCCAGCTATTCCTCACAAATGTTATGCAATTTGAATGTTGTGTGAACATCATATTATATACAGTATTTAGCAAAGCTATGTGGGATACTGCAGTGTACCTGTTTTGACTAAATACAGATACAGATAATGCTGCAACACTCCAGAGACGTGCAACATGTCAGACTGGTTGCTGCTACCTATGTTTCAAAACATAAACTATTATATGGTAAACTTATTAGTAATTCGAGAAAGTTCACATTAAATCAATGAAAGAAATTACAGTACAGTACTGGTAGCATAATCACCTTTTATACAAGAGATACATGTGTGTGAGAAGCTGTAACGTTCATTACTTTTGGTTATGTCTGCTACGTTCCATTCTCTCATTAGGATTTCTGAACTCTATTATAACCTTACTAGCAGACCACGTGCGCTTCACTGCAGTCGCTGTAGTTGGAATAATTATGTATCTACATGCGACTTATAGAGCTTCTTTATATACAACATTTTTGGTTTGTCCTCCTGGAGCCAAAATATATAAATTTTCTCTATGACTAATTTGTGAACATGCTACATAAAAAATAGTAATGGGAAAAATGGCAACACCGCCGGGAACAACAGAAAATGAGATAAAGTAAAAGTCTACTAAACACTAAAGTACAAAAACAAAGTAGAAAGTAACAGTAAACCGCAACACCGCCGGGAACACCCAACACACCACATCTACTAAACACTAAGAAACACTAAGTAGAAACACTAAAGGAAAAAATACTATTCAGTAAGTACTGCGTCTAGTAAACAGTAAATCAGTAAAGGAGAGAGGACTAAACACTAAGGAAAAAGAACGGCAAGACCGCGTCAGCTGCGGAGCTCAGCTCGGAGCAAAATGAAGTGAATGAAATGAGGTGAATGGGAGGGGAGATGATCATGTGACCCCCCCACCCGCCTTAACTCTTCATTCCTCCACAAACACACAAGTACAGTCTCTCGGTTGTCAACTCTCCTTTATATAAATCAGTAAAGGAGAGAGGACTAAACACTAAGGAAAAAGAACAGTGAGACCGCGTCAGCTGCGGAGCTCAGCTCGGAGCGAAATGAGGTGAATGGGAGGGGAGATGATCATGTGACTCCCCCACCCGCCTTAACTCTCAATCCCTCCACAAACACACAAACACAGTCTCTCGGATCCCAACTCGCTTTTATATAAATCAGTAAAGGAGAGAGGACTAAACAGTAAAGAAAAAGTATGGCAAGACCGCGTCAGCTGCGGAGCTCAGCTCGGAGCGAAATGAAGTGAATGAAATGAGGTGAATGGGAGTGGAGATGATCATGTGACTCCCCCACCCGCCTTAACTCTCCATCCCTCCACAAACACACAAATACAGTCTCTCGGATCCCAACTCTCCTTTATATGTATAGATGAAACCATGGATGTATGTGCGATTAGACATTGCCCAAACAAATATTATGCGGCACATAGCTGTACAGGATTAGAGCACACATCTGTCTGTTATTGCAAGCTAAGGCAGAACATAACTGCTGAAGAAACAGAATTGAGAAACAAAATTCGAATAATCAGCAAAATATAGGTTGATGAAAGGGGTATCATAACTCCAGCCATGGTGCCCACTGCGAGCAGACAAGCAAACAAGAAATGTATCATTACCATGAGAAAATAGTACTGAGAATCTCTGATAAAATGTATTATTTTCAGTTTTCTTTTGTTGTCACAAACATGCCTCTGAAATATGGAAGGCACATTTTCTTAACTCGAAACCATTGCTATTTCAAAGTGGATGTATTTGGTAAATTTAAGACTTTTTTTCACAATGGGACCCCAGTACCCATTAGCTCCATTATAAAACACAACAGCAGGCTAGTTATTTCTTAAAATGTTTAAAATATACTTTACTTTAGAAGGCAGTTTCAAATGGCAAATTAATATGTACCATGATTGTGAAGAAAAAAAACGGGGGTGGTCTCCCCTAGACTTTCTCATATACTCAGATATGGGGATGGATATTTGAGGAGTAAACCACAAGACAATGGTTACATTTTTAGATTATGTACATTAAAGAACCATGAACAACAAATCAAATCAAATTAATAATATATTGAACAATTATTATAAAAGTAAAGTTGAACAAATCAGACTCTGCAGCTGCATGAATAAAAAGGTAAAGTGCCACTTCTGGTTAACAGAAATAGCCCAAACATTTATAGAAATCTATGTTTTGTACCTAATACTTGTATGTAAAATTTTGTTGACCTACAGTTGTGCTGGAAAGTTTGTGAAACCTTTAGAATTTTCTATATTTCTGCATAAATATGACCTAAAACATCATCACATTTTCACTCAAGTCCTAAAAGTAGATAAAGTGAAACAAGTTAAACAAATGAGACAAAAATATTATACTTGGTTGTTTATTTAATAAGGAAAATGATTGAATATTACATATTTGTGAGTGGCAAAAGTATGTGAACCTTTGTTTTCAGTATCTGTTGTGACTCCCCTTTGCAGCAATAACTGCAACTAAACCTTTCTGGTAACTTTTGATCATTCCTGCACACCGGCTTGGAGGAATTTTAGCCCTTTCCTTCATACAGAACTGCTTCAGCTCTGGGATGTTGGTGGGTTTCCTCACATTAACTGCTCGCTTCAGGTCCTTCCACAACATTTCGATTGGATTAAGGTCAGGACTTTGACTTGGCCATTCCAAAGCATTAACTTTATTCTTCTTTAACCATTCTTTGGTAGAACGACTTGTGTGCTTAGGGTCATTGTCTTGCTGCATGACCCACCTTCTCTTGAGATTCAGTTCATGGACAGATGTCCTGACATTTTCCTTTAGAATTCTCTGATATAATTCAGAATTCATTGTTCCATCGATGAAGGCAAGCCGTCCTGGCCCAGATGCAGCAAAACGGGCCCAAACCATGATGATACCACCACCATGTTTCACAGATGGGATAGAGTTCTTATGCTGGAATGCAGTGTTTTCCTCTCCAAACATAACACTTTTCATTTAAACCAAAAAGTTCTATTTTGGTCTCATCCGTCCACAAAACATTCTTCCAATAGCCTTCTGGTTTGTCCATGTGATCTTTAGCAAACTGCAGACGAGCAGCAATGTTTTTTGGAAGAGCAGTGGCTTTCTCCTTGCAACCCTGCCATGCACCCCATTGTTGTTAAGTGTTCTCCTGATGGACTCATGAACATGAACATTAGCCAATGTGAGAGAGGCCTTCAGTTGCTTAGAAGTTACCCTGGGGTCCTTTGTGACCTCGCCGACTATTACATGCCTTGCTCTTGGAGTGATCTTTGTTGGTCGAACACTCCTGGGGAGGGTAACAGTGGTCTTGAATTTCCTTCATTTGTACACAATCTGTCTGAATGGTGGAGTTCAGACTCTTTAGAGATGGTTTTGTAACCTTTTCCAGCCTGATGAGCATCAACAACTCTTTTTCTGAGGTCCTCAGAAATCTCCTTTGTTCGTGTTGTGATACACTTCCACAAACATGTATTGTGAAGAGCAGACTTTGATAGATCCCTTTCTGTAAATAACACAGGGTGCCCACTCACACCTAATTGTCATCCCATTGATTGAAAACACCTGACTCGAATTTCATCTTCAAACTAACCACTAATCCTAGAGGTTCACATACTTTTGCCACTCACAAATATGTAATATTCAATCATTTTCCTCAATAAATAAATGACCAAGTATAATAATTTTGTCTCATTTGTTTAACTGGTTCTTCTTTATCTACTTTTAGGAGTTGAGTGAAAATCTGATGATGTTTTAGGTCATTATTTATGCAGAAATATAGAAAATTCTAAAGGGTTCACAAACTTTCAAGCACAACTGTAAGTGAAAGCGTACTCAAGTTATCATGTTTACATACACACACACACACAGAGACATAATTCCAAAAATGGTATTTTCGGACTCAGGGAGGTCTAAAATGTCAAGATTCATCAAAATCACTTCATATATGAGAAAGTCAGGCAGATCTAAAACATCGAGATTCATTAAAATCGACTCTGATGATTACGATACTTTCCCTATACATTGTTTACGAGAAAGTAAAAATACAAAACTTCTCCTTAATTTTTATGTCACTATTTAGTACACTTAAACAGCATGTGAAAAATAACATACTTCTAAAAATCAGCAAAACATCAGCGTGCGTTATTGACACAGGCCTAACTAAGTGTTGCAGTTGAAATAGTTGGAGTATAAGCAGCCCATATGTCATGACAGTTCAACGTTCAGTTTAACGGTGCTACAGTATGTGGCCTGCAGATTAGATTGAGTTACATGAATGGCAGGTAATTCAGATTTAACTGAAATGGGACTGGAATTACTATTACTATTTAATGTGGGAAATTTGTGAAGACAGTAGTCTTGAAATATCCAGGCTTTACAATTTTGAATGAAACTATTAATGGTTTAAAATCACAATGAAGACCATGTGACCTTCGTGGACTGGATTTCAGTTGCCTGTTTTTAAGATTCTGTTATTAGGTTGCATGTTTCATATGAACACACTGTATTTGGTTTCTGTTTGTATATGTTTTATTTCCCCTAACTGTGACTATATATAATCCAATTGGCCTTGAAGAAAAAGGATTATTATTCAGCAATGTTTGTTTAAAACAGGTTTGATTATTTTAAACAAGAGGTTACTTCATGGTTTATTAATTTTAAGAAAGCCAAGATAAGATTTTTTTCAATGGAGGAGTTTAATTCTTTATATTAGATCATTAATCTTTCCAAGTTTATATTTTAGCAATTTAATACAGTCATGAAATATAGGTAAATGCAGATTAGGATAATAATTACAAACTTTCCAATATTTTTAGGATGCAAAGTACTTGTTTCGGTTGTATATGGCTTTGAAGCAGTACCGAGCAGCTGCAAGGACGGCAATTATAATCGCACGGGAGGAGCAATCCGCAGGTAATACGGGGGGGTCTCTTGAAATATTAACTTTTCACATTTTCCTAAAATTATGATAGCGTTTCATGAGTTCAATATGCTGCCAGGTATTTTTTGTTTCTTTATTTAGTTCTTAATAAAAAATAAACATTACCTTATTCATTGCACAGTGATTTATATTGTATTCTTTTGTATTTCGGCCTGCTTTTTTGTCTGTATGATATAAAATGGTATATGATATAAAGATTGACAGACTGCATGTACTTTGTACAGCATGATAAACAAATCACTAACTGGATGTCTTAATGTTTTATTTTTTTTACACTAAGGAAACTATCGAAATGCCCATGATGTTCTGTTTAGTATGTATGCAGAACTGCAAACACAAAAGATTAAGATTCCAGCTGAGATGGCTACCAATTTAATGATCCTTCACAGCTACATACTGGTCAAGGTAACTGTCATTAACTCATTCAGGACGGATGTCGACTTTTGTTTATATTCAGGGGTAGAGGATCGTAATCAGCCATAAATGGCGACAAAACTCGCTGTTATGTTTTAGTTCAACTCTCTTTGCTAGAAGGAATGTTAGCTTTATTGATTTGACCTCGATTTCCTGCACATGTGTGAGTAGCGAAGAGCAAACAACCTCTAAAATGTCATCGACATCTGGCGAGAGACCGAAGGGAATGCACAAACCAAAATTCTCAGTGAACAACATTTTCCGTATTAATTTCTGAATCGGTCTCTGACTTGTTGGACTCTGATTTTGATGCAAGTGATCTGAAGATGGAGATTGAAAACGAAAGTGAGGTACTGACTTCAACTGATCGTGGTGCTGAACGTGCTTGTGTTGCTGATGCTCCCATGTCGATGTTCACCTGGGAGGACCGCCACTTAAGATGACAGGAGGTACAAACCAGACTGTGTCGTACTGCCAGTCATAGACAGGTCAGGCAGCCAGCCCGCCTCACATTCCTACAATCCACCGAGCTGTCCCTGCTCAGCCACCAGAGACTCTGAACAGGCGTCAACAGCAGCCACAGCAGCAGACGTTTTATGTTGATTTGCATGGGAAACCTTTACTTTGTGTACTTTTCAGAAAACAGAGTTGCCTGCAAAAAATATTCAGTTAAATGAGATGGAAGTTACAAAGAATATTCTTCTGAAATCTCAGGTAGCTTTTAAAGAATGATGTAATATTTACAGTATATTTTCTTACTATACAAATAACATTCATGTTTAATACTAGTTTTATGTAAAAATACCTAACCCTTAGCTTTTGTTAATAATTGTATTGAAGATGCACGCATTTTTACCATTTTTCTTATTTTTATAACAGATACATGTGAAGCGAGGTGACCATCTGAAGGGGGCACGCATGTTAATCAGAGTTTCTAACAACATCAGCAAATTTCCATCACGTAAGTAAACATTGGAAAAAGTGGCACTAGAGAACTATTTAATCCAAATTGGTTATAAATTTCATGAATTTCCATATGAAACCCACATCTTTAATATTATGATGACATCAGTATGCAGGCAGTCCCAACTGATATCTACAGATTATATTTATTATTTCTATGTCTTTGGTTGATGGATTCCCTTAGAGTTAGACTTTACCAAGCCTTTAAATAAAAGGCTTACATACATTATCCAATATGTAGATAATTGAGAGAGTGTGTGAACTAGTACTGGGCGATATACTGGTCGATCTGGTATACCCTTTCAGTATGGGTTTTAAAAAAGCCATTTTACCAGTGTGGTAAAAATTATAGGAAAACCCGTCAAAACATATAAACATACAACACAAAGCTTGGCTGCAAAAGAAAACATGGAATGTAATTTTGTGTTGGCATATTAGTGTCTTAAGGTGTCTTTGTGAATAGACTCGTATGTGAACCTACCCCTTCATGAGAATTACCCAGAGTGCTGTGCACCCAATTAGTGAGCCAATGCAGATGGAGGGCAGTACAGTAAACCCTTGTTTATTGCGGTTAATCTGTTCCAGATTCTACCGTGATAAATGAATTTCTGCGAAGTAGGATTCTTTATTTATAAATCTAATATTTTCGCAGTTAGAGCATAGAAAACCTGTTTACAACCTTCTAAATACGTTTTTTAACATTATTAGAGCCATCTAGACATGAAATAACACCCTTTAGTCAAAAGTTTAAACTGGGCTCCATGACAAGACAGAGATGGCAGTTCCGTCTCACAATTAAAAGAATGCAAACATATCTTCCTCTTCAAAGGAGTGCTGTCAGGAGCAGAGAATGTCAGAGAGAGAGAGAGAGAAAAGCAATCAAAAATCAACAGGGCTGTTTGGGCTTTTAAGTATGCAAAGCACCACCTGACAAAGCAGCTGCAAGAAAGGGAGCAATGTGAAGGTAGCCTTTTAGCATTTTTTTTACAGGCGCGTCCGTATCTTCTAAGCAAACAGCCACTGTGCAAACAGCCCCTCTGCTCACACCCCCTCCTTCAGTAGCAGAGAATGTCAGAGAAAGTGAGAGAGAGAGAGAGAGAAAAGCAAACAATCAAAAATGAATACGTGCTGTTCGGGCTTTCAAGTATGCGAAGCACCGCGCGGGAAGCATATCATATATCATTGAGGAGTTTTATTTAATACGTAATACGTGCCCTGATTGGGTAGCTTCTCAGCCATCCACCAATAGCGTCCCTTGTATGAAATAACCGCAGAAATCCGCGAACCAGCGAAAAATCCGTGATATATATTTAGATATGCTTACATTTAACATCCGCGATGGAGTGAAGCTGCGAAAGTCGAAGTGCGATATAGCGAGGGATCACTGTAACCTGATTCAAGTATTTAAAATTAAGAAAGGATTCATTATGGTGGATCCCAGTTAATACTTTACAATAAACACGGACACTGAGACATATTTGGAAACTTGTGAGGGGCAAGTTGTTAAAAAGTTTTTCTTCACAAAAAGGACCACAGACCTGTGGAATAAATCATCAAGTACTGTGGTGGGGAGGTAGGACTTTGGTGATCTTCAAATCTCAACTTGATGTTATGTTGGTGAAAAGGATGGATACGCTTGTTGGGCTGATTGGTCTGTTCTCATCATCAGACTTTTTCTAATGTTCCAATGTGTTTGCATGGATAAATTGAGGTAAGTAAGTAGGGCCATGGCCATTAAAATCCTTAAATGTAAAAAAACAGATTTGAAATCAGCCTTAGACTTAACTGGAAGCCAGTGTAATGACTTAAGGACAGGGGTTATAATATGTATAATTTCTAGTTATAATAATAATTCTTCCAGCAACATTTTGGTGTAACTGGAGGCTCCTAACGGGCCAACTTTGACAATCTGTGAATAATGCATTGCAGATCCACTAAAAATAAAAATATATTTAGAAACTGTCATTTTCTTATGTTTTTAACCTGGGAAAAAACAGGTTTCAGATAGTATTGAATTGTGTGTTTTAAAAGATAAAAAAAGATGTTAAAGTTAATCCTTAAGTTGTTTGCCAATTTAGTGCAACTAATATTTAGGCATACTGAGTTAAAAGATGACAAGACTTTGTTGCTATCCTTATCATTCACAGCAGTTAATAACATTTCTGGGTTTTTTTTCTGTTTTAAAGACAATTAGTTATCGCTTTTCCATTCGTATATCTTGCTGATCCAATTAATTAGGGACACTAAAAGAGAAACATCATTTGGCCTGAAGGAACAGAGTAGCTGAGTATAATCTGCATTCAAGTTAAAACAGATATTATATTTTCTAACTTTATCTCCCAGCAGCAGGGTGTAAAGTGAAATCAGTAACAGTCCCAGTACTGAGCACTGTGGAACATCATATCTAACTTCAACAGAATGACAGAGTGGCATCAGCACATTGCCATACGTACTGAATCTGATTTGATAAATATAAATTAAACAATTCAAGTATGGTGATTCTGAGTATAACGTAATTTTCAAGTCTGTCTAACAGAATAGAGTGGTCATAAATCTCAAAGGCTATGTTTTAATGTAACAACATAGATATTAAAATGACATCGAGAATATGACTTAAAATCCTCAAGTAAATCGGAAGGAGCAAGGGGAGACTGAAGCTGGACAGAAAGTACTTATTGTAGTAGTAAGAAATAGCAAATTTAAAATAGATCTTGTAGCAGGTGCTATAAGGACGCCGACCTAACACAGACTTACAACGGAGGCATGTTAAAAGAAACCAAAATGATTTTTATTTTCTTCACCTGTGGGCCATGTCTTCAATGTGTCCCACAGGCAGTACACAGTCCCAAAACACACAAGTAAACACACAAGCACCAACATTCTTCCTTTCCTCCACTGCTTACATCAGCTTTGTCTCCGTCCTCCCGACTGTGGCCATTAAGTAGTGACTGCTGGCCCCTTTTATAGTTCACCCGGAAGTGCTCCAGGTGCTTGATTGCCGAGTTCTGACTGCACTTCCGGGTGTGGCGAACACACTGCCCACAAGGGCAAAGGAGTCCCAGCTGCAGCACCCCCTGGCAGCGCCTGCAGGACCCAACAGGGCCGCACCAAACTCCAATTCCCATGGAGCCCATTGAATAATCCATGGCTGCTCCCCCTGAACATATACTGAAGGGGCATCCCGGCCGGGCATGGCCCCTGGGCGTCCGCCACAGTCTATAAATATTTTAATTATTAGGGCCCGGCTGTGATTTTTTTTTTTTTTCTTTTTCTTCAATGGTGGCCTAATAACTTACACTTTTAATGCATTAGGAACTGCGTCAGTCTAGTGATAAGGTTAGGAATGGGTGCTGCCAGGACGTTGACTGAGCGTTTCACTAGTTTTTATCGAGATCTGGTCGAAGGAAAAAGTTGTAGGTTTAATTTTAGAAACTGAAGCTATGACTTCCTGCTCTGTCATAAAGGTGATATGCACAAGGGGACATGGAGTTTGACATTTTAATGCCACATTACAGTTGCATGACCGTGAAATCAGGGATCTTACATTGTCAATTTTATCATTAAAAAAATTTTTAAATTTGCGCTGATCATGTTTGCAGGAATTTTGCCTGGCAGTAAATAGTGCACAAGGATCATTTTTGTTCTCATCTTATAGTCTGGAAGCGTATTCAAAAGTGTCCATCTTGTTGTACCTTTTAGCATGCAATTCATCCTGTATCCTTGTTGCTGTCTATCTACACTTGACTTTTGGGCACTCTAAATTACAGGTGTGAGTGCTCTCATTACACCAGGGTGAGATTCTATGTCCCCTTATCAGTTACTTTGTTACTTCAGATGCTTTCTAAAAAGACACAACAGTGCTGGAAATAATGTTCAGTTATACAGTGATCCCTCGCTATATAGCGCTTCGACTTTCACTGCTTCACTCCATCGCGGATTTTAAACGTAAGCATATCTAAATATACTGTATATCACTGATTTTTCGCTGGTTCGCAGATTTCCGCGGACAATGGGTCTTTTAATTTATGGTACATGCTTCCTCAGTTTGTTTGCCCAGTTGATTTCATACAAGGGACGCTATTGGCGGATGGCTGAGAAGCTACCCAATCAGAGCACTTATTACATATTAAAT
The DNA here is from genome assembly GCF_016835505.1 of Polypterus senegalus. NCBI lineage: Eukaryota > Metazoa > Chordata > Cladistia > Polypteriformes > Polypteridae > Polypterus > Polypterus senegalus. Next base: position 136,663,929 of record NC_053157.1, read on the forward strand.
AAAACTCCTCCATGATATACGATATGCTTCCTGCACGGTGCTTCGCATACTTAAAAGCTCTAACAGCCCGTATTGATTTTTGATTGTTTGCTTTTCTCTGCCTCTGTCTCTGACATTCTCTGCTCCTGACGGAGGGGGTGTGAGCAGAGGGGCTTTTTGCACAGAGGCTGTTTGCTTAGAAGATACGGAAGCTCCTCTAAAAAATGCTGAAAGACTACCTTCACATTGATCCCTTCATTGCGCCCGCTTTATCGTGGTGCTTCGTATACTTAAAAGCCCAACAGCCCAATTGATTTTTGATTGTTTACTTTACTCTCACTATCTGACATTCTCTTCTCGTGATGCAGACACTCCTTTGAAGAGGAAAGATATGTTTGCATTCTTTGAATTGTGAGAAAGAACTGTCATCTCTGTCTTGTCATGGAGCACAGTTTAAACTTTTGACCAAAGGGTGTTATTTCATGTCTAGAGGGTTCTAATAATGTTAAAAAACGTATTTAGAAGGTCGTAAACAGGTTTTCTATGCTCTAACTGTGGAAAATATTTATAAATAAAGGTTTATAAATAAAGAATCCTACTTCATGGAAATTCATTTATCTGTCTGGAGCGGATTAACCGCGATAAACAAGGGTTTACTGTATAACTGTGCGGAGAATATTTATAAACAGTGTGGGAGAGTTTCTAAGGGCTTAAAATACTTAAAAATAACCATACAAACATATGGTTTTTACTTCGCGGATTTTCATCTATCGCATTCCAGAACCCCCGCGATCGAGGAGCGATTACTGTACTTCATCAGACATTGTAACAAATACTGTTTCAAGTTTCCACTTAATGGAACCCCATTTCAGAGGCTGAAATCTCCCAGAGGTGCACTTCCACAACTCTAGCGTTTATTTTCATAAATATTGTTGCACTTTTTAAACTTCAGTTAGCTTGTACATCTCTTTATGACTCTTGCAAGTTATCATTCCATTAGTAAGCAGTAAAAATTTGAGTCTCGCTTAAGGACTACATTCACGTTGTTAAAAATAAAAAACAGAGAGAACTTAGTAGTCCGCATCACACTCCACCACTTATTCTTTCTTTCACTAATTTACCATGTCCACTTTCCATCATACGTATTGTTCACTGACCTCCAGCAATCCTGTGCTGGCAGAGGAGATGGATGAAAATCTGTCACCACTGTCACTACCATCTGCCTAAGCGGTTTTTGCACACCATCCATCTCTGCTACACTGGTTGAGTTATCAGTAAACAGGTGAATTCTGCTTTTTTCTTTCTTCCTTTGGATTCTCTGTACTCTCTTACTTAACACCCAGAGAGTGTGTGAAGCCAGGACAATAACACCTAAGAAATATAAAGGTTTGTTGGAATTTGTGGAAATTAATTTGTAACAAGCACTGATTTAAGATATTTTGTAAACTAGTGCAAAATTATCTTTAAATGGTTCATTATTTCATCCTCACACATATGTTTCTGTAATTCCACTGTGGAGTAACACTTTTTCCTGCTGTAGATGTAAACCATACACTAGATGACTATTGTTGTATTGTTTTATGCTCTGTAAGTGACTGTTATCAGTTGATTTTATTTCCATACTCATTTTGCAGATATTGTTCCAATCCTAACATCGGCTGTAATTGAGTGCCACCGAGCTGGTTTAAAGAATTCTGCATTCAGCTTTGCAGCCATGTTGATGCGCCCTGAATACAGGAACAAAATAGACCTGAAGTATAAGAAGAAGATTGAAGCAATGGTTAGGTAAGGATGTAGTTTTGCACTTAGGCAGGACAAGTTTAACTCATTTTAATTCCTCTTTGTAAAGTTAACTTGAGATTACTGTGTGTGCTCAACAAGGAATGCATTAAAGACGTGAGTTTATATTTCGGCTCAAAAGTGCAGACTTTAAATGAAACTAATGTCATTGCAAATAAACTTCAAAAGCAGTGTGTGAAGCTGTAAAGCCTGTTTCTTTGTAATCTTCAACTATCTTGTTTTGGAATTTGGTGCCTGGATGATGTCTGTTTACAGTTTGCATGTTCTACCCGTATTTGAGTTGGTTTTCTTTTGAGACTGCCAGTTTTCCTCACACATCCCCAATGACATGCAGGGTAGGTTAATTGGCCCCGTAGGTGCTGTGGTTGTGTGCATGAGTGAGCCTTTAGGTGGACTGGCTCCCTTTCCAGGGCTGTGATTCCTGGCTCAACCCCTTGGCCCTCACTTGGATTAAGGGAGTCTGAAAATGATATGCTTTGATATGAACATACAGTCAATTTCAAGTACTAGTGCATTCTTCCTACTAAATACAGAGGTACTCACACTTTTCTTTTTCTTTTCCTGTAGGCGTCCTGACACAGCAGAGTTGGAGGAGGAAACAACACCATGTCCATACTGTGGCTTCAAGCTCCCAGAAACTGAACTTCTCTGTCCAGGCTGCAAAAACAGTCTGCCTTACTGCATTGCAACAGTAAGTCTGAATTCAGACGACATCATGTTATAAGTTTAATTCAAAGCATTTATATCATGAGACTTTGTATAAAACACTTTCATGCATGTGTAATCTGCTTTTCATGTTATCAACCTGATTTATGTTTAAAAGACTATTTAAAATGTTTATATTTCTTTAGGTAGGATGGCATGTTGGCATAGTGAGTAGCACAGTATTTGGACTCAAATTACGAGGCCACTCGTTGTCTGAGTGTGGTTTGCCCATTCTCTCTATGTCTGCAAAGACATTCTTCTCGGTATTTCCAGGTTTTCCTCCTACAGTCCCTAATATGTGCAGATCATATTAATTGGCAGCCCTAAATTAATCCTATCCAGGGTTATTTTTACCTTGTACTTATTGTTGCCAGAATAGGCTCCAGCCTCCTGTGACCCTAAAGAGCATCAAGTGGGCTTGAATATACATACATTTCTTATGTGTTATTTTTAAATAAATTTTATGAAGCATAATAATTTATATTCAAATACAAGCAATGATCACACAATACATAATCTCTCAGAAAAACCTCTTCTTGTTTAGCTGCTTTTTGTCCTACCCTGATAATCTGTGTCGTCTTTATTTCATTCTCTAACTGATATTGTATTTTTTCTTTTTCGTCTGCATTATTCTGGTATAGTTTTTTTTTCTACTTCTATTATTAGATTTCAATTCATTGTTTAATATACCTTACAACTGTGTATTCAGTTCGGGTCAATTTATTCTCATTAGGTGCATTTCCACTTAGACCCCAGTACATTTTAGTATTAGAAATGTAATATGAAAAGAAGAAATGTAACAAACATGAAACATATATATATATGTATATACTAATAAAAGGCAAAGCCCTCACTCACTCATCACTAATTATTCTCCAACTTCCTGTGTAGGTAGAAGGCTGAAATTTGGCAGGCTTATTCCTTACAGCTTACTTACAAAAGTTAAGCAGGTTTCATTTTGAAATTCTACACGTAACGGTCATAATGGTCGACAACGTCCGCCATGTTGAACTTTCTTATTTATGGCCCCATCTTCACGAAATTTGGTAGGCGGCGGCTTCCCTGCGCTAACCGAAACCGATGTACGTAGTTATTTTGGTTGTCATGACGCCACTGTCGGCCGCCATATTGAACTTTCCAATGTCACTTATTCTCCAACTTCCCGTGTACGTAGAAGGCTGACCCCATCTTCATGAAATTTGGTAGGCGGCTCCCCTGCACTAACCGAAACCGTTGTACGGTCTTATTTCGGTGGTATGACGCCACTGTCGGCCACCATGTTGAACTTTTCAACGTCACTAATTCTCCAACTTCCCGTGTAGGTAGAAGGCTGAAATTTGGCAGGCTCATTCCTTACAGCTTACTTACAAAAGTTAAGAAGGTTTCATTTCGAGATTCTATGCGTAATGGTCATAACGGTTGACAACATCCTCCATGTTGAACTTTCTTATTTATAGCCCCATCTTCACAAAATTTGGTAGGTGGCTTCCCTGCGCTAACCGAAACCGATGTACTTACTTATTTCGATGGTATGACGCCACTGTTGGCCGCCATATTGAACTTTCCAATGGTCTTTGTTACTTATGGGCCCATCTTCAAGAAATTTGGTATGTGGGTTCCCAACGCTAACTGAATCCTACTTACGTACATATATACATCCATAGCCTGCAGCTCGGTCAAACGTGTGAGGCAGCGTTGGGTCCCCCATCCCAACGCCTCCCACGTTGTTGGCTGCCTGCCTATATAAGGCCGTTCATTGCTCCAGTCTCTACATTCCCTTCCTTGCTTCGCCACGGGATTCACATCTCCCTGCTGATAACTGCATCCTTTTTTATTTAATCCACGGCTTCTCCGCTGTTTTACTGTTTGTTTATTACGATTATAGTTATTGTGTAGGTATTTTAGACTTACTTTACATTGTTCAGGTACTCATTGCCTTTATCGTTCCAACCGTACCCCCATTAACATGTCTATCGAGGTGATCACCATCGATCAAAGAACTGTCACTTACCGAGTGGTTTTCATGCTCGGAGATGGCACCTGCCTTTTCCATTCTCTTTGTTACATATTGCACGGCCATATCAGGCTCACTCTTGATATCTGGAGGAACATTGTGTCTTATGTATTGAATGACTGGGACAGGTTCAAGGTGTGGACTGATGACGGTACAGGAGATAATTATACTACACGGGAGCACTATAAGAGTGAAATGCTTAAGCCCTTCACCTATGGTTCTGCATGTGAATTGTTCGGTTGTCACTTTCAAGTGTACCGAAATGGCCAAATATTTTACACCTTTCGACAACTGCCAATGCCTCTTAAACATCTTAGATTCACAGGTGACGATTTCAGTAGTGGACACTTTGATGTTTATGAATGTTTAAACTCTCAAAAGCTGGATGTGAAGTTATCGATGAAACCGGTTGTATGCTTACAACGCTTGACAGATGCCGAATGTCACTTCAACACAAGTCCTGCAAATACTGTCGTAATTGAAACAAACCATGAAACTCAAACCGATTATGACAGCAGCAATCCAAGCTGTGAGATATGAAACAAGATTACTGTTCACATGGCCAACTGTACGTTGCATGCTCAAGAGTAAGCTCAGCGCACAGCTTGGTCATATTACAACCGGAGGGCCGAACTCACAGTGTGGTATACAAAAAGATCCTTAACAAACAATTATTGGTATATTTTCCTCAGTTTAAAAGGTTTAATTTTCTTCTTAATAAAAATGTTAAGGCAGTACTTACGCGATGCTAAGCGCTGGTATTTTGCTAGTGTATATATATATATATATATATATATATATATATATATATATATATATATATATATATATATATATATATACACTGTGTGCACAATTATTAGGCAAGTGAGTATTTTGACCATATCATCATTTTTATGCGTATATTCCAACTCCAAGCTGTATTAACTTGAATGCTTATTGGATTTAAGCACGTCAGGTGATGTGTATTTGTGTAATGAGGGAGGGTGTGGCCTAAGGAGATCAACACCCTATATCAAGGTGTGCAGAATTATTAGGCAGCTAGTTTTCCTCAGGCAAAATGGGCCAAAAAGAGATTTAACTGACTCTGAAAAGTCAAAAATTGTAAAAGTCTTTCAGAGGGATGCAGCACTTTTGGAATTGCTAAGATATTGGTGTGTGATCACAGAACCATCAAACATTTTGTTGCAAATAGTCAACAGGGTCGCAAGAAACGTGTTGAGAACAAAAGACGCAAATTAGCTGCCAAAGATTTGAGAAGAATCAAACGTGAAGCTACCAGGAACCCATTATCCTCCAGTACTTTCATATTCCAGAGCTGCAACCTACCTGGAGTGCCCAGAAGTACAAGGTGTTCAGTGCTCAAAGACATGGCCAAGGTAAGGAGGGCTGAAACCCAACCACCACTGAACAAGAAACATAAGTTGAAACGTCAAAACTGGGCCAAGAAATATCTGAAGACAGATTTTTTCAAAGGTTTTATGGACCGATGAGATGAGAGTGACTCTTGATGGACCAGATGGATGGACCTGTGGATCAGTAATGGCACAGAGCTCCACTCCAACGTGGAGGTGGGGTACTGGTATGAGCTGGTATTTTTAAAGATGAGCTAGTTGGACCTTTTGCATTGAAGATGAACTCAAAATCAACTCCCAAACCTACTGCCAGTTTTTCAAGACACTTTCTTCAAACAGTGATACAGGAAAAGACCATGATTTTTATGCAGGCCAATGCTCCATCACTTGCATCAAAGTTCTCACTGCGTGGCCAGCCAGTAAAGGCCTTAAAGATGAAGGAATAATGACATGGCCCCTTCCTCATCTGACCTAAACCCTATCGAGAACTTGTGGGCACTTCTTAAACACTAGATTTACGGGGAGAAAAACAATACACCTCTTGAAGAGTGTCTGGGAGGCTGTAGTCACTGCTCCACAAAAGCTGATCGTCAACAGATCAAGAAACTGACAGACTCCATGAATGGAAAGGCTTATGACTGTTATTGGAAAGAAGGGTGGCTATATTGGTCATTGATTGATTGATTTATTTTTTGAAATGTCAGAGATGTTTATTTGTAAATTTTGAGGTGTTTGTTTATTATTCTCACTATAACAGATGAAAATAAACAAGTGAGATGGGAAAATTTTCATTTTTCCTTTAGTTGCATAATAAATCTGCACACTAATAGTTGCCTAATAATTGTGCACATATGTATTCCCCTGATGATGTTCACACTCACATTTCCGTTGTGAAACATTCAGGTTTCAGGTTTATTAACATTTTGGATTGACTGATAGCACTGTGTTTGTTCCATATTAAAATTAATCCTCAATAATTCTGCACTCCCTGTGTGTATATATATATATATATATATATATATATATATATACACTCAGCAAAAAAGAAACGTCCTCTGACTTTCAACTGTTTTACTTTCAGTAAACTTAATGTGTAAATATTTGTATGAACACTAAAAGAGTCAACACCATAAGACATAAACTAAAAATGTTTCACAATGTGTCCCTGAATGAAGGGAGGCTCAAAATCAAAAGTACCAGTCAAGATCTGGTGTGGCCACCAGCTGCTTGAAGTACTGCAGTGCATCTCCTCCTCATGGACTGGACCAGATTTGTCAGTTCTTGCTGTGAGATGTTACCCCACTCTTCCACCAAGGCACTTGCAAGTTCCTGGACATTTCTGGGGAATGGCCCTAACCCTCACCCTGCGATCCAACAGGTCCCAGACGTGCTCAATGGGATTGAGATCCGGGCTCTTCCACTGCGAGGATGATCAGCTGTCCTTCCTGTCTCCCTGTAGCTGTCTTAGTGGTCTCACAGTGCGGACATGGCAATTTATTGCCCTAGCCACATCAGCAGTCCTCATGCCTCCCTGCAGCATGCCTAATGCACGTTCACGCAGATGAGCAGGGATCCTGGGCATCTTTCTTTGGGTGTTTTTCACAGTCGGTAGACAAGTCTCTTTAGTGTCCTGCGTTTTAGAATTGTGACCTTAAATGCCTACTTTCTGTAAGCTGTTAAGGTCTTAACGACCATTCCACAGGTGCATGTTAATTAATTGATTATGGTTAATTGAACATGCATGGAAAACATTGTTTAAATAAACCCTTTACAATGAAGATCTGTAAAGTTATTTGGATTTTTAAAACATTATTGTTGAAATACACAGCCCTGAAAAAGGGACGTTTCTTTTTTTGCTGAGTGTATATATATATGTATATGTATATATGTATATATATATTTATATTTATATATATGTATCTTGCTACAAGAATTATAACATTTCCAAATATTTTTTATCTAAGAGCAATTCCTTTACAATTGAATGGGAAAAATATTTAATTCATCTAAGCAAAACATTTTTATATAAAAAAAAATGTAATAGTAGGATTCGTTTACTGATTTGGAAACATGCATTGTTGTGTGCCTTTAACCTATAATTCTAACTTATAGGTCTTTTGTAAATAAATCCTCTAAGAAGGATTTTGTCATAATTTTTTTTTTATTCTTTAAAAATACTTCACATTAGTTTGTGCAAGAGACCATCAAAATGACTCTTTTCCACATGCCGACTTGACGCCACATAACATTTCCAAACCCCCAGTTCAGTCTGAGTGGGTGGGCTCCGGGGCCTGGCAGCACCCACCCACAAGAACACCCTCAGTCACACTCACATTGGTTGAATTTAGAATATCTGATTAACCTAATTTGCACATCTTTGGGGATGTGAGATTAAAAGTATATAATAAGTTAACAAAATACCATTTATTATTAGATAATAGCATAGAATTTACAGGTTTTTGCTCAATATTTACTTTTTTTTATTATTCTTTCTATTTTTTACATAAATGTCACTTGAGAAGCCACATATTACTGGTAACAAAAATAAAATTTTGCAGGGTCGCCACATGAATAAAGAAGATTGGACAAGTTGCCCCAAATGTCATTTCCCCGCTCTGTTCAGTGAGTTCAGATTGTAAGTAGTCATTCGCATTGCTCTTCACTCCAAGGTGCCATTGCTCTTTTGTGACTGTTGCTTAAATATTTCTTCTTAGATTGCTGGAGAGTGAATCGACATGTCCCATGTGTTCAGACAGCGTATCTGCGGCCCACCTTACCAAAATCATGGACTGCACACCTTACCTGAAACCTGAAGATGTCGAGCAATAAGCAGTGTGTCCTGCCAGCAGGTATTTAGTTCTGTTGTAGCTTCATGGATCAATGTAACCAGTTAGTCTGTTTAAATGTGTGTATGTGTTTGAGCATACAGTGGATTAATAAAACAAAGCTGGCATTGCCCCCTTTTTGGATGACGTAATGGAGTCTTGCCGAGTAACACCCCGCTCAAAACATGTGACTGTAACCAAGTGTGCCGTGAGTGAGGGATTGTGTGCTGGACTTGGGCCATAGCAGGGTTGCTTCCTGCCTTGCAACACAAACTGCTGTGATTGGCTCCAGCCTTTGTGACCCTGGAATGAATTAAGCTGATTTATGGGTAGATAATCTCAATTACACAGATCACCATAAATGCCTATTCTATATGTTTATCTGTGTTCTGCATAGAAATATGAGATTAAAAGTGTTGTTTTTTACCATTAACTATAAACTACATGGGGTATATAATAGATAATAAAATTACTTTTGGTGGGGCATTCTTTTAATCCAGTGTTGGGTGCCAGGCAGAAGACTCTTTAAAGGGTCACAAGTTTGCTAGCCAGACAATATGGAGATGCCATCTGATATAAGTACATTAAAAAAAAGGAAATTCTCATTTTGAATACTCTGGTATGCACAAGTTACCACTCATCCATGAAGTCACCCACATCACTTTATTTGTAAGTCTAGGGTGAGACGCCTGTCTTAGTTTCCATAAGCTCTTTGGCATTATTTGGGTAAAGGGCTCAACTTCTGTCTTTTTTTTCTTCCAGGATGACATCCATAATCATTGAAGGCAGCTGTCGACACTTTGGAACTCTGGGAAGTAAAAATGTATTCCTTATTCTTCAGACTGATTTTCTGTAAATATTTTTTAACACAAAATTGTATATAAAATATTTAAACAAACTGAAGTGATTCCCCTTATTGTATCTTTTACAAAACACCAAAATAATGTGACCTGTTTTTAAAAGGGCAATGCACACACAATAGAACTTTAACAAACATCAATCATAAAAGTGTCTTTAGTCTGAAGAACAAGACGCCCCTTGGGGTCATGGGAGGGTCTTTGGAGTCCCAGTGCCACCTCTGACGGCTGAGCTCCATTGAATCCAGGTGTACTGGCTTTAGATCAGTGCGGCTTTTTGAACTTTTCATTTTTCCTTTGACAATTCTCCTCGACTATCTTCCATTTTCTCCTCATCTTTCATCATTTTTGAAAGTGTTGTAGCCTGTGTATATAGTCGTTTATATCAGGTGGTGCACATAAAAGTAGCCCCAAAAGTCCCAGAGTCCACAGAGACATGACTTTCATGACACTCCCATCAGTCTGTGCAGTCGGCATGTTCTCAGTGCACATCAGATCACTTTCTAAGTACTTTTGTCTCCCCTTGAGTACTTGACAAGTGTTCCAGTTTGAAGTTATTTTTCGTCCTCTCAATCTGCACGTACGTAAACTGAAAACGTTCACTGCAGTTCATACCTCTCAGTCCTCTCATTTTGCTAGTCGCCCTTCTCTGGACTTTTTTCTAATGCTGTTATGTATTGTATTTTTGTAATGTAGAGACCAAAACTGTACACTGCACTCTGTGTGAAGCCTCACTAGTGCGTTACCTTATATTCCACACATCATCCACCTTAATAAAAGGATAAGTGTCTGTCTTGTTGCTATGTCTGTCCTTCCAAAACATGGCACATCCCTGACATTTTTAGTAATAAAAAATGCATTGCATTTGTTATTCCAACAGATGGCACAAACATTAAAACTGCTTTTACAAATCCCATACCAAACTTCATAAAACAGAGACATGCATTGCATGGCACACTGAAGACGTTAATTCCAAGGTCTGCGTTGATTATTTGGCATTCACCCTGTGTTAGATGGGTGGCAGTGCTTGTGATGTCAAGCCTAACATCCAACTAGCCTTCTTGTGTACTTCGGTACACTGCTTTGATGACAACTAGTGTGATGCTGCTGAGCGAGATCGGCCAGTTTTGATCCCAAATGACTCGGAAATTAGCAGATACCAAAAAACTGTTTTTTTGTTTTTTTTTTCAGAACCTGCTTTTTGTAATCTTTACAGTAACTTAGTTGTAGTGCTCATATATACAAGGTATTATGGTAGTTAAACGGGTAGTTTGTCATACGTCCTGTAAACAGAGAGCCAACAGCCAGACTTCTGGAGAAAGTGACGGCATTCATATCGGCTTTTACATTAAAGAAAGTGGAGTAACAAACCAAGAAAAGAGAGTCTGAGGTGTCGTATCATGCATGGAGGCATGTCATCAGCACAAATTAAACGAGAACAAGTTCAATAATTTAAATGGACACTCCTTGTGTGAGTGTGGATGGTGAGTGAGCTTGAGTTTAGTACTGTACAGTTGTTCACATTTTTAATTAGAGAAAGGATCGATAAGGAAGAGTTTACCCTCTCTGCTTTTTAGCGTAGGAGACCAATTCTTCTATTTTATGTGTCAACTTGTTAATCATGTTAGTCTTCATTTTATTAGAATTGTGGTTTGCAAATATGCCATGAACTTTTATTTTAATAGATACATAGGTTTGTACATATTTTATTAGTTTTAAATGTTTTAAAGTTTTTAAAAAGTTTTTTTTTTATTTCAGTAGGTTTTATGGTCACTGAACAATAAGGCTATAGCATTTTATTTTATTACAATAGAAAAATGAACAGGTGACACCAGTGGTCAGCAGTTTAATTATAACAATACTACATTAATAAAAAGTATACAGCTTCTACATGGCTGGTTATGCAGCAGTTTAGTGTAATTAAATAAATAAAAAGGATAAATAAAAGAAATCTGAATCCAAGTTAGCCAATTCTAGTAACATGAAATTGGCATCGGACCTAAAAGCACCTGATAGGAGCGTCCATAGAGACAAGTCCGCCATGACTCCTTGGTCCTCCTTGTAAGGCGAACTTTCAAGTTGCGGACTTCCCATTGACAATTCAGATGTACCATTTTACCTCCTTATGTTTACTTGCATGAAATGCTTTCTGCCACAAATCTGCCCAAGCCTGTTCAAGTCCCTTTGTGACAATTTAGCCAATTCTACATCACCCGCCTTTCCACTTTTGTTTGGCATCATCTGCAGACTTAACCAGCTTACCGATTTTATTCTTTATATTAAAATAAGCAGCGGCCCCATCACTGGTCCCTGAAGGAGAGCACTTTTAACATCACCTCATTCTAAACAAATCCCTCTCACCAGGGAAATCCAAAATTCAGCATGTCAGAAAATTTGAATATTGTAGACTCATGGTGTCATACTCCACTCAGTTATTTAACCCAAAATATCTGTAAAGGTGTCCTGAGCCTTTAAGTGGCCTCTCATTCTGGTTCAGTAGGCCACATGATCATGGGGAAGACTACTTGAAATATATCACTCTGTGTGTAATGAATCTATATAATAAACGAGTTTTACTTTTTGAATTGAATTACTGAAATAAATTAACTTTTTGGTGATAATTTATTGAGATGCACCCATATTTCATCTCACCTTTGCTATTTCTAATATTCTTAACTTCCTTTTTGATGGTTGTTCTACTTGTAGCTGTGTTTTCCCAAAATTACCAAAGTTCTGCAGCTTCAACTCAAAAAATGGGATTCAACAAAACCCTGACGCACAGAAATGATTCCACAGACAAAATATCTTCATTTTTAAAAGGAAAATTAAAAAGGAAAATTAAAATAGCAAAAAAGGAAAATTTTAAGAAAAGTTCAATTCTAATCTCAGCTTAATCTTGTTACATCTCAAATTGTTACTATTTACTTAACATTTCTGAACCATTTCAAAACGGTCAGAAAACTGTATGCTTATCCCATTTCTGAGTTTAAAATGAGTCTTTTAAGTCCCTCTGTACTGGGACCTCTTCTAAACAACAACTGAGCTTATTATCACACTGTTTCTCAGTTACAGTAAGAAGGTTCTATCTCTTGCTAACTTATAGGGGGAAAAGAATATACCATAAGTTATGACTATGAAAGAAGTTTATGTTCTATTCAAATTAAGCAAACATTAATATGAGTTGAATTCAAAACTTTAACTTTCTAAGATTGGCTCTTACACTACTGTTATATTGAATATTGAAAGAATCTTTTTTCAGTCATCTTCACCTTTTCAGCAGTATTTCTCTCCAAGTCTCCCTAATATACTTTTTAACTGTTGCTCACATTGCTCACTGCTGGAATTCCTACTCTTGTGCTCCTTTCCTTTTTGTAACTTCATTTTTAGCTCCTTATTTATCTACCTTTGAGTTTTCTTTCACTTTTGACTGCTTCTGAATTTTAGCATACACTTGTTCTGTATTATATGTAAAGCACTTTTAACCCTAACCCTATATCTCCTCTACTGCCTCCACACTTATATTTCATTTAAGTAGAGCACATTGTAAGCACAATTGGAAAGGCCAAGTAACATAAATTAGGATAACCTTTTAACAATTTTATGTTTTTAATATATACTCTGAAATCTATTATATTATGGCCACTAGATCCTAATGGTTCAGGCACCCTTTACCCCTTCAACTGTCTCCTGATTATTACAGAAGACTAAATCTGGACAGAGAGGACCCTTTTAATCGGAAGAAAGTGGTGAGCAGGAGCTGTTTTACAATCAAACGCTGCGTTTTAATTAAGTTTTACCCCCAAATGAAACACAGCACCACTCAGACCTACCTCTCCACCAGCAGGGATCACGTCAGGACATACTCTCTACATTAATAAAGCAAAAGTTATTATCCCAGTACACTCAAATAACAATTTACATTGAATTTTCAGTATCTGTCTGTAATCTAAGAATTCTTTGTATCATGGTATCTTAAAAAAATAAAGGACATTTGAACCGCTATGAACAGAGGTATTAAAACACAGCAGGGCTCACATTCACAGTAGGATCTAAAAATTGATAAACCCCACACACTTCCATAGTCTGTAATATTCTGAAGAGAGTTGATTTTAATATTAACCAAATGAAATGTTAAGTTTTTGTTTTCAGCATTTATTTTATTCTATACACAGCTTTAATCTTGGCCTTTCTCCAATTCTAACAAAACTTCTCTCCTCGTGTGGAGGAGATACATTCACACCATCCTGAAATGAATTTCATTGTATTGAACAAGTAGGATTGAGGCAAATAATATAGCAAAGATTTTATTGTAACAAACTGATAAAGGCAAATTACCCAAGATATATGGTATTAGTTGGAAAGTGGCTATACTAGTCCACAGAAATGAATATTATAAAGTGCACCTTCTAACAGATAATTTCATAGTAAAAACTGGTGACTGAACTACTGACAAGTTCTGGACTAACTACATATAAATAAGAAATAATAATATGTCTTCACATTTAGACATTTCAGTGAATGAAGTCTAAATGATCATCAACTAACTGCAAAGAATATAGAAAAATATACCCATCCACCAACCCACTTCCTGAACCCATTTAACCAGAGTCCAGAATCACTGGGACTGGGAGCCCAACCTGACAGCACAGACTGCAAGGCAGGAACCAAAGCTCCACAGCACCCACTTGCATGTAGAACATCAGTCAGACTTGAGCACATTGTACCCTGATTTATTTATTGTACCCTGATTTATTTGGGTGATCTTTTTAGCTTACAAATTGCATTTCCTTCATGTTTTAGGACTTTACAGTGCCTTTACCAGTTTTGTAATCTAAATATGATTAAGAATCTAAAATTAGAGACATGGAATCTTACATGCCAAGCCCAATGATCACAGGGACGTTTCCATTAAAGATCTCTTGCCAAACCGCATGCTGTCAATGGAGAAGGTTTTAGGCTTCATCTCTTTTCACACAATTTTTCAGGTCGTTTGTGATGATTCTTGTTCAAAACATCAAAAGAATAATATAATACAAATAAACTGTATGAAAACTATTTTTATTTTATTTATATAATACTCTACTAGATTCCTACTAATATACACAAATCTGGACATTTTCATAGTTTTTTTTTCATTATTTACATAAGCACTTATTTTTGTCATACCAGTGATAAATGTCCCTTCAAAAAAGTCAAAGCTTCTTAAAGAGTCTCATAAGTTGCATAAATGATCCTTTGTCACTTTAAATGTTGCTTTACACACGCGCAAAATGTAAAAGTAGTTTTAAAACTATTCAGTTATTTTGCTTTCTTTCCTTTCCCCTTTCCTTTCGAGACAGTTGCTTTTTCCTCTTTTGAAGCCTTTGCCACTTTCTTCTGCTGCAAAATAAAACAAAACAAAACCTTAAATTGGTAAAACCGTTGGAAAAATGTTTAATAATAATGGACAGTTCTCTATCAAATATTTTTTGCTTTCAGCACGTTACATTTTAACTTACACCTACTGTATAACTAGAGTACAGGAAAAACTCAGATTTCAACTGACTGAAAATAAAGATTACACGTTGACATCTAACATTTTAAATCTGACGTTTCTATAAATCAGTGCTTCTCAAATAGTGGGGCGCGCCCCTTTGACCTCGGGGAACATGCTTTTTTATTTTTCTTTTAAATTTTTTTTGAATTTAGAATGAACTTTAAATCTTTTCTGTTACATTTAATAAAGCTATTCTTTGTTGTAAATTGGTCCATATTTCTTTCTTTTTTTATTCTCTTATACGTTAATAAGGATACAGTGTTATGCAGAGGTGTACTTATAACAATTTTATAGACAAATGATACTATTTATAGTTGCGCAGGGGGCGCGAGATGTTTTCTTCTTCCTAGGGGGGGGCATGCCAGAAAATAATTGAGAAGCACTGCTATAAATCGACCTTTAAACAACTCTAGTGATGCCATTCAAAATGCATACAAAAAAACTGAAGCTTCTTCTTGAATAAAATGCAAGCAAACTGCTATTATGTTGATTTTGTTACCACTGAGAGCAATCCATGTGCTTCCTTTCTATGTAACATTTTGAATTGTGCTTTGAGGCCCCACACAAATATAGCTGTTTGAACGTAGAATGGCAGCCTCTCCACTGTGGTACCAAAGTAAAGATTAGCACAATGACCTGAACGCCTGAAGAGTGCATTACATATTTAGCACCTTCAGGGATGGGATAGGATTGGGTTTAAACAGCAACGGTAGTTTACAACAACAACATTTATTTATACAGTATAGCACATTTTCATACAAATGATGTAGCTCAAAGTGCTTTACAGGATGAAGAAAGAGAAAAAAGACAAAATATATTAAAAAATAAAATTAGGCAATATTAATTAATATAGAATAAAAGTAGGGTCCGATGGCCAGGGAGGACAGAAAAAAACCAAAAAAAAAAAAAACAACTCCAGACAGCTGCAGGAGTTCCGAGGCCACGAGACCACCCAGCCCCTTCTAGGCATTCTACCCAACACAACTGTCTAAAAAAAAAAAATAACTGTTTTAGATTATTACAGTTTAGAAATAAGGCCAATCATTTATTATTTTTGTGATAAAAATTCAGCTTCCAAAACTACTGAAAAATATTCTAAAAAGAAGCAATAAGCTTTTTTGACAGGCAAAGAAACCCCAGATGGCTACCTTGCACAAGCTGGTGCCTCTTGCAAAGTGTCAGACTTGTGGTTGGTCTTTTTCACTTTGAATCACTCAAAGCAGCTTTTGTGGTGCCACTTGTGACATCTCTCCTGTGCACTTCTGTCAAGTTCACGTGAATTTCTGACCCACAGTTTCAGAGAAATAGAAGGTTGCCGTGGATTTACTTCTTGGCTTGCTCAAAATGCAATAAAGAAGCAAACTAAACACATTAGGGTGGCACGGTGGTGCAGTGGGTAGCGCTGCTGCATCGCAGTAAGGAGACCTGGATTCACTTCCCGGGTCGTTCCTGTGTGGAGTTTGCATGTTCTCCCCGTGTCTGCGTGGGTTTCCTCCCACAGTCCAAAGACGTGCAGGTTAGGTGCACTGACGATCCTAAATTGTTCTTGGTGTGTGTGCCCTCTGCGGTGGGCTGGCACCTTGCCCAGGTATTTGTTCCTGCCTTGTGCTGGCTGGGATTGGCTCCAGCAGACTGCCCTGTGACCCTGTGTTAGGATATAGCGGGTTGGACAATGACTGACTGACTGATTAATGCATTAAGGATAAACTGCATCAATCCGAGTACAATTTTATCCAAATAAAAAATACCATGTCTGGCTGAGGGGGTTATTTTGTATTTTTCACAAAAGCACAAAAGCAAAGCGCGGTTACATCAAAACCTGTTGAATTTGAGAAGCTTTATTTTTTGTTTTTGCTAAATGACCCACCAGCAGCCACCACTTGCATGGATATTCACGTGAAATTTCAACTTGGAAAACACCCCTTGGTCCCATGGCACACAAATGTATTTTTTATTGATTACTGTTCAAATGATGTCAAGCAGGAGGTGAATTTTTAAACAAAAGAAAGAAAATACACCTTTACCTTTATCATTGCATCCATTTCAACTGTGTCTTCAGTTTCGTTATCCTCTGGCTGAGTATTGTTGGTGCCAAACTCCTCTTCGTCTAAATCAACAGTAGCTGCTCTACCCCGTTTTCCTTTACTCACAGCCTGAAGGGCGTATGGTGTTAAATGCACCTCTTTGTTGTAGGTGCGCGTAAAGGCCGCCTTAACCTGGTAAGAATACATCAATAAATATATTAGGAAATTTTTCCATAATAGCAAATTGCATATCACCAAATGAATTGCAAGCGCCCATTTCAAGTTTTTAATAAGCCTCACAGTTTCAGAGCCCAGAGTCTCAGCACTGTCTGTGACGAGCCAACATATATGTCTGGATGTTTTGTCTCCGTGTTCTCGAGTCCCACAGATCTACACATTGACTTACCCGGAATCCCAAAATTTGCATTATGTGAGTAATAAGAATCTACCAGTAGCTATGCTCATCATATTTCTTGATCTCATTATGTTCTCCACATGGGGTATGGGGTTAGTGGGATCAATGCGAAATAAAGTAGTCAGCCTCAATGCAGGCAATCAATTTAAAGAAATCCATTATTATGCAAACATTAAGGCTGTAACTGTCTCAGAAACATGCAATTTCTGTTTGTATCTAAATTGCTGCTGCAACCATATTAGAAAAACATACAAAGAACAGGCATTCTACAGTATATACACTTCAATACTTAGTGTATCCAAAATTATCTTTACAAAAATTCAAATAATGCATTCTTTTCTTCTACATGTAACTGTACTGTGCAGTCTGTACAGGCCGTCCAAACTCTCGCTATTCTGTAATACATCAGGCAAAAGTGTATTTGAATTACATTAATGGATGGATGGCTCAAGCATGACTAAAAACTGAAACTAAAGAAACTGGCCATTTTATCAAAGATGTCCAAGTTGCCATTTTTTGTGGTTCAGCTCACAGTGAATACGCTTCCTCCACCACACTTAATCATTAGGCTGCAGACTCCCAGATGGCTTTCCCAACATGGAGGATTTAAAATTACTGCGTTATTTTCTAACCTTATTATCCACCGAGAGCAACATACTAAAACTTGACATCTTGCAATTTAAATAAAATTGCATTCATTTTACTGACTACACAGATACTGGTTATTAATGGCATCTATGCTTAAACCCATATTAAACAAACATAAAAGAACATAATTTTTTTTTTTTTTGTATATGAAAATAAATACAGTAGTACCTTGAGATACGAGTGCCCCAACGTACGAGTTTTTTGAGATACGAGCCGTCACGAAGTTGATTTTTTGCCTTGAGTTACGAGCCAAAATTCGAAATACGAGCCATCAAAGAGCTTGTTACCACACATTCAGAGGAACTGACGACGGAGGAGTTGACAGAACTACAGACACAGCAACATGCGCAGGAGATTGATATCGCGGAGAAGGCAGAGGCGGAGGAGGTTACCTCATAAAGTGAGATAAAGGAAGTGTTTGCAATTCGGGAAGAAGTTTTGAATTTTAAAGAAAAGAAACACCCTGAAAAAATGACAACTGATTGTGCAGCGGCTCTATTTAATGACACTTCTCTAACACTTGAGTTTATTTAAAAGATAACCCTGAAAAAAATTGCAACAGATAGTGCAGCAGGGCTATTTAATGACACTTGCCTAACGCTTGACTTTATTGAAAAGAAACATCCTGAAAAAGTTACAACTGATCACGCAGCCGCTGTATTTAATGACACTTGCCTAACGCATTTTAGAAACATTCTGAAAGAGAGGATGAAACAGACCTCATTGAATAGGTTTTTATCGAAAACCCCTGCAGATGAAAGTGAGGAAGGTGCAGCGAAAAGGGCAAAAATCAGTGAATAACATTCATTTATTCAGTTCAGCCTTTCTCCACCACCTCCGTCAGCATCTGCAACTCGTCTGATCTGCAAGGTAAATGCTGTACATTATACTGTACATAATAAAACCAGTTTATTGTAGTACATTCTATTGTATTGTGTTTTTATACATTATTCGTTATTTATAAGTACAATTTTCTTATTTAAAAACATGTAACAAAAATTGCAGTGTTTTTTGGGGGTCCGGAACGGATTAATGGCATTTCAATTCATTCAAATGGGGAAAACTGATTTGAGATACGAGCATTTTCACTTAAGAGCTCAGTGACGGAACAAATTAAACTCGTATCTCAAGGTATCACTGTACTATGAAGAATGCTGCTCTCATGATGTAGGAGGAGTGAAGGTCAAATATGCATAACAAACAGTTAGAGGCTGCAGGAAGCCATTAAGGCCTTGAAACCAGCAAATTATACCTTGCACTGTGCAAATTATACAGCACACTGTACACTTGTAGTCAAACGCCTATTTGTATAAAGGTATCTGATCAAATAATGGAGTTTACAGCAAAAAGGAAAAAAGTATCATTATTTTCCTCCAGCCTTTCTGTGAAGGAAGCAGATTCTTTTAAAAGCAAGAGGGTGGTCAGGCTGGCATAAGACAAGTCTTAGAATAAGCAATAATTTACATACGTAAATGTCTCATACCAAATTATGCTGAACCTTTCAGCATTTTCTAAAATGGCCGAGAGCTTTTATTTAGGGCAGTGACATTTTGTGACATGCTGTAGACCCAAGAATGACACAGTGTCATCACTCAGCTACATCATATTATCCCAGACTGAACGTAAAAAACAATGCATATGGAGAAAGTGTGATACATCCAATGTGTGCTGTAGACAGCTCAGTATAAATCATATGCGCTGTAAAAGGCACAAGAACATTTACCTTAGAGTCTAACTTGGAATAAAGGTCTGGCTGAGCTCCCCAGTTGCTAATTTCCATAATGCTGTCCACATCTTCCTTAATGAGATAATACTCATCCATGACCTGCACTGCCTCAGCAACCCCATCCACACCTTTGCGAGCCAAGGGCTTAACAATGGCATCCCGGATATAGGATACATACTCCAAATTCACTGCTTGTTTACTGGAATGTGTTCTGTGAGTTAAGAAGGAACAGAAGGAAGCTCTAAATATTCACTCCAACTATTTAAGTTAATTAAGTATTCACAAAATAGCAAACAATTTTACAAATGGGTAAAAATCACATAGGAAAATTAGAAACATTCTACCTTAGCTCTCTGACTTGATAAGTTCAAGGTCATTTATAGAATTACAAACAAAGACATATTATTATTTTAGAATTTTTGTTAAATTATTGGAATGCCACTGTTCAATGGCCGCTAGTCCATACAACACACTGCATAATTGCAATAGAAAGCCAACTCTCTTACTACACACACATGAAGAAAAAAAGAAGAATATAATGGGTCCAATTGTTCCAGTCTCAGAAACCCTTCTATGTGGACAACTACACCCATTAATGCATACTTTCATTCCTTTGTGGTCACCTCGTAAAATACTGACTGACTTAAATAATATAGTATTCATTTAAAATTAAAAAGGTACATACCAGGAGATATTATCTAGAAGAATAGAACCTTAAGCAATTGTCATATCTGTCTTTGTAGCAATGGTGTTTATTGCTATTTAAAGTTTGAGCAGCACTGGTTAGGATTTTGTTCTTTCATCTACTTAAGTAGCACACACATTTACCTGCACTTTCTATGCTTTATGTAGCATAGCTGCAACTAAAAGAATCAGGGGGAATGCATAAAGCAAACCTTCGTCCAGTAGTATTTAGGAAACATTTACTGCATATGCTTGTTTGTCTGATTAAAAGGGAGGTTTGTTCCACAAACAAATCTTTCTTTTGTATACCCCATTCATTAGAATACTTTTAAGTAAATGTTTAAGCAAACAAAGATTAACAGGTGATGAGATCAAAGTGTTTAAAATTATATAGTACAGTGGATCCTTGCTAGGGTGGTGCAGTGGTAACGCTGATAACTCGCCATTAGGAGACCCGGGTTCGCTTCCCTGGTCCTCCCTGCGTGGAGTTTGCATGTTCTCCCCGTGTCTGCGTGGGTTCCCTCTGGGCGCTCTGGTTTCCTCCCACAGTCCAAAGACATGCAGGTTAGGTGCATTGGCGATTCTAAATTGTCCTTAGTGTGTGCTTGGTGTGTGTGTTCTGCGGTGGGCTGGCGCCCTGCCCGGGTGTGTTTCCTGCATTGCGCCCTGTGTTGGCTGGGATTGGCTCCAGCAGACCCCCGTGACCCTGTAGTTAGGATATAGTGGGTTGGATAATGGATGGATGGATGGATCCCTGCTATTACTTCAAAATAAATTCTTCTAACACAGGAACACAGTTTGAAGCATATTAAGAGCAGGTTTGGCAATAATTTCAGAAAGTCAAAAATCCCACAAAGAACCATCAATTCATGTAACAAATTCTGAAATATCGTGGTGGATAACAGGAATTCAGGGACCCTAAAGTCTTCACTAGCTGTTATTTTAGAGAAACTGAAGGAGAATAGGATGGACGAGCATGCTGAGCTGAATGGCCGGTTTCTTTCCCAAACATTCTGTTTCTACATTGTGATTATATTTTGAATCCTTTAAAATTTTTAATGAGCTGCAAGATCGCTGATTCTACCATCTTTCATTATAAATGTCTTAGCACAGCAGCCAGCAACGGCTCTTGTCATATCTTTAGGCAACCTGCCCAATAAAACTTTCAGAGAATTGAGAATAAATTAACTTTTTTGCTGGAAGAACTGGTGACTGTGGGACAGAATGCAAATTTAAATTGTTTCACGTCAACTTAAGCATTTATTGACTTGGTGAAAATAAAGTACAGCACATCTACATGAGGTACTTAATTTCCTTTACTGATACGAAACAGGGCCTCCCAGCTAAAGCGAAAACAGGATTGTCACTGAATATGAAAAGCAATGTATTTTGTATTTTGTAAGAACAAGAGGAACTGCATTCCAATTTGTTCCTGGAGATTTTTAACAAGGGAAGCATAAACTGCTTCTGTCAGCTGTTAAAGTTTTAACAGTGGTTACATGTTTTGTTCTGCACACTGTGCAACTTTTTGTTTTATACTTTTTTGCGAGTTTACTTCTGAAGCCTCATTTGACTCCCAATAAATGACAGCACTTGAATACCATCTCTTTTCTTTATGTTTTCACCAGCAACAGAATCATCATTCTGATTTAAGAATAAAAATGCTAAAGTGACATTTATAGATTTTGTTAATTTGTCATCTAAAAATCTAATTTTGCAGTGCTGCAAGAATCCAAATGTGCTTTACTCCTCTCACCAGTTTACAGAAGTTTTTCATACAAGAAGAGAAGCATTTTTTTTATATAAATAATAATTTCTACACTCTTGTAACTTTTTGTTACCTTGGGGCCAGTCGGGAAGAACAGAGAATAATGCAACTTTCTTTTTTATTTGTATGTAAACTAATGTTTTACTCAAAAAGGACACTAACCTGAGAAACATGTGTGTCGACAGCTCCTCAATAATACGTGAATGTTTACCCGTTGAAGAAAATTTACCCAGCCAACTTGGAAAAGAAGGAAACTGAGACATGTAGCCCCTCATTAATTCTCCAGGAAGAACACTGGCATAAATGGCCTGAAAAATTGAATAAAAAAATAAAAATTTTAAAATCCATAGTTAACAATAGTAATTGAATTGAAATATTAAAAATTAAGATGGTTTAAAGCACAATGCATGCATTTGTGACTTAACGGCTTAAAATTGATACCAGCTATTTGGCCATATGTCAGTCACTAAGCGTACAGGGCATTGCAACTGAGGCTGTATGGGCCACTGGTATGCATTCTTTAATTGCCAGTATGCTGTAGCACAAACTGGTCCTCCAGCCTCTGCTGGGAGCCACACAGCACTTTTGAACTTCTGCTTAGCCGTTATGTCACACACTCCCCTTCCCACACAGCAATTTCAATCAATACTTTATGGGGGAACCCTGCGCATCATTCATGTGTTAGAGGGAACATTAGCCATTAAGTATAAGAAGCCTCAACATCTATTAACAACCAATAATTTAGTCCTTACCTGGGTGGGTAACAGTGACCACATTTGATTTCTGCGAATCTGTTTATCTACCAGATCTCCATCACAAATACTATCTGCTGCCTTACTCAAAAGTGTCAGGTGTTTTTTCAAATTTCCACTGTGAAAATAAAATAAGATTATGTTTTATTAAGGTGGTTGACACAAATTCAGCAGTTCAAGCAATCAATCATTTTTATAGCTAATCACTTTAAGGTGATAAAATTGGTATAATACACTTTTAATAAAACAAATACAATTTTTAAAAAAAAATGATTGCAGATATTGCAGCAAATAACCAATGTAACTGGTTATCATGTATGAACTACTCCATCCACCTATTCATTTTCTATGCCCAGATAATGAAATCTATCGGATTATGTGGTGCCAGACCCTATACTATGCATGTACCTTCCATTTCATGTGTGTACACAAAATAAATCTTTTCTGCCCATTCCACTAGAAAGAACTGCACCCAACTTATTCAAGTGTCTAGAACACCACGAAAAAAAATATGGCAATAGGGGCAAGATTTGTATCACATCACCATCTGGATGACCTGTCAATGAGTTTAACAGTATGAAGTGCACAGATGTTCTTCTACATATTGCCAGTATGCTGAAAGTCTGTGTAGAAGAAAAGGTCCACTGTCCTCTTTCCTCCCTAACAGTGTATGACAGCTACCTACCAAATGCAGTGGTAACTTGAAAGTAGCCCATGAATAAATAGCTAAAAAAGCCAAACAAACAAAAATGGTAATACTGAAAGAAAGTTTTACAGCTTCCTTATCAGATAGCTATAAAGAGTGTTCAAAATTGTGGAGCGGTGCTGTATATTTGAAATTCAAACATTTAGCAATCTGCAGGTTATTACACTGATTTGTCTAAATATGTCATGTTTATTGACAGAGTAATTTCCTAAAGAAATAAAATCTGACATAACTCTTGTGTGTTAAATAAAACGCCTTAATGCCCTTTCCTTTGCTAAATCATTTTGCTGCTTACTAGAATTGCCTGTTATTAATAATAGCAAGATTTTCCAGACTAAAACCAGATATTCTCAAATTAAAATCATGAAATTACTTATTCCTAAAATCACAGCCAGTATGAAATCAATCAATAAATACATTAGTGGATGTGAATCCAGGGTTTTATGCTTTACCATCCACCTCACCCTGCTGCAACTGGCTTCACATGTACATAATTTTCTTGGACAAAGAGAGGAACCAGAGAGTAATCATGGAAGAAGAGATCCGATTTATCTATAAGTGTCATGTGAGCAGTTTCTTCCCCAGTGATAAATACTTTTCGGCAAACATCAAATGGTCCCTGACAAAAAAACAAACATAACAATAGTAAATACAATGTAAACTTTATATCAAAATAATACTAATCAAAAGACCAAAATGTTACTGCTCTTCTTTTTACATAATCAAAGATGAAGTCAAAATAAATTATTTGATTAGGACCTATATGTAATTCACATTTACAATAATCTATAACTTAATGGAGTGCAGTTTGTTAAGTGAAAAGACTTTGTTCAACCCCTTTTTGCCTTAAGCTAAATACTTGAACCTCGCCTCTATTGAATATTTATTGAACATATATACATACACATACACACACACACACACATATACATATATATGTATATGTATATACAACTGATACTAACTGATTTATATATATATATATATATATATATATATATATATATATATACATATATATATATATATAAAAAACGGATTCCAAAAAGTTGGGACACTAAACAAATTGTGAATAAAAAAACTGAATGCAATGATGTGGAGATGGCAAATGTCAATATTTTATTTGTAATAGAACGTAGATGACAGATCAAACGTTTAATCCGAGTAAATGTATCATTTTAAAGGAAAAATATGTTGATTCAAAATTTCACGGTGTCAACAAATCCCAAAAACGTTGGGACAAGTAGCAATAAGAGGCTGGAAAAAGTAAATTTGAGCATAACGAAGAGCTGGAAGACCAATTAACACTAATTAGGTCAATTGGCAACATGATTGGGTATAAAAGAGCTTCTCAGAGTGGCAGTGTCTCTCAGAAGCCAAGATGGGTAGAGGATCACCAATTCCCACAATGTTGCGCAGAAAGATAGTGGAGCAATATCAGAAAGGTGTTACCCAGCTAAAAATTGCAAAGACTTTGCATCTATCATCATCAACTGTGCATAACATCATCCAAGATTCAGAGAATCTGGAACAATCTCTGTGCGTAAGGGTCAAGGCCGTAAAACCATACTGGATGCCCGTGATCTCCGGCCCTTAAACGACACTGCACCACAAACAGGAATGCTACTGTAAAGGAAATCACAGAATGGGCTCAGGAATACTTCCAGAAACCATTGTCAGTGAACACAATCCACCGTGCCATCCGCTGCCAGCTGAAACTCTACAGTGCAAAGAAGAAGCCATTTCTAAGCAAGATCCACAAGCTCAGGCGTTTCACTGGGCCAGGGATCATTTAAAATGGAGTGTGGCAAAATGGAAGACTGTTCTGTGGTCAGGCGAGTCACGATTCAAGTTCTTTTGGAAATCTGGGATGCCATGTCATCCGGACCAAAGAGGACAAGGACAACCCAAGTTGTTATCAACGCCAGTTCAGAAGCCTGCATCTCTGATGGTATGGGGTTGCATGAGTGCGTGTGGCATGGGCAGCTTGCATGTCTGGAAAGGCACCATCAATGCAGAAAATTATATTCAGGTTCTAGAACAACATATGCTCCCATCCAGATGTCATCTCTTTCAGGGAAGACCCTGCATTTTTCAACAAGATAATGCCAGACCACATTCTGCATCAATCACAACATCATGGCTGCGTAGGAGAAGGATCCGGGTACTGAAATGGCCAGTCTGCAGTCCAGATCTTTTACCTATAGAGAACATTTGGCGCATCATAAAGAGGAAGGTGCGACAAAGAAGGCCCAAGACGATTGAACAGTTAGAGGCCTGTATTAGACAAGAATGGGAGAGCATTCCTATTTCTAAACTTGAGAAACTGGTCTCCTCGGTCCCCAGACGTCTGTTGAGTGTTGTAAGAAGAAGGGGAGATGCCACACAGTGGTGAAAATGGCCTTGTCCCAACTTTTTTGGGATTTGAAATTCTGAATCAACATATTTTTCCCTTAAAATGATACATTTTCTCAGTTTAAACTTTTGTTCCGTGATTTATGTTCTATTCTGAATAAAATATTAGAAGTTGGCACCTCCACATCATTGCATTCAGTTTTTATTCACGATTTGTAGTGTCCCAACTTTTTTGGCATCCGGTTTGTGGATATATATAAATATATATATATATATATATATATATATATATATATATATATAAAATCACCTTAAAGACACTAGACCAGGGCTACTCAAATATAAATTTGAAAGGTCCACTTACTAAACTTCCATTCAGTCTGAGGTCCGGAAAAGTGACGGTCAAATTCCAAATAGAGAACTCCAAAAAAAGGCAATCCCCAAACTTTAGAATTATACACAAAAAAATGACATGGTAGGCCTTTTACTGTGAAAGGTGACACCTTCTTTGTGCCACCAGTTGTTTGAACTTGGGCATAAAAGGTGTGCGGACAAGGCGGAGGCACTGATGTAAATGTTCATTGGTGAGGGTGTTGCAGTATGTGTTTTTCACCATGTTCATAGTGGAAAAGGCAGATTCACAGCAGTACGTTGAGGCAAACATTGTAAGAATTTGAATGGCCATCTTCTGCAGGAGAGGAACACCTGCCGCAGTAACCATCTTTGTCCAGAAGGTGACAAGGTCACAGTGAGATTCCTGCAGTGCTAGGTTTTCTTGTAGCTCAATTAACTCTGTTTGCAGAGAAGCAGCACTGGCCCATTGGAAGACTTTTGTGGCTTCATTTGAGAATTCTGCAATATTTTTGACAAGAAATGGATTTTCGATGCACAGTAAGACTTGTTTTCCCAAAGGGAAATCTTCAAAGCGAGTTTGGAAATTTTTAATCAGCTTGTCCAGGAACTCAGCATAATTGTGATGGTGATGTTTTCCTGCAGTCTGATCCAAAAGTCTTGGGAATTGAAGCTGGTCCTGCTGTAAGTCACATTTGAACACCTCCAGCTTCCTCTTCATCAGAACAGGGTATTTGGTTTATTTTCTGGGTTATTTCATCCTTTTGAGTCCCTTCAAACAGAGCAGTCACCACTTCACTCATACACTCTTTGACTACTTCAGCATCAGAGAAGGGTTTCTTGTTTTTTCCCAGGACCCATGCTACTCTTAGTGAGGCTTCTGTTGCCTGCTCCTGTTGTGTGGCTGATCGAACTATTACGCTTCATATGATGATTTCAGCTGGTTTATTTTTATGGTCCTTACCTCTGAGTTCTGAGGGTAATTTTGTTTGAAATGTGCATGCTTGGTTTCATAATGGCGTTTCACATTACCATGTTTGATTATTGCTACCGTATTGTTGCAGATTAAACACATTGGTTTTCTGCTTCCCACGGGGAGCACGAACGCATATTTTTCTGTCCATTACTCTTAAATTCGCGGTTTTCAAAATCAACTTTTCTTTTCTTATCAATGTACTGTCTTGAGCCAGCCATCTTCACTT
The DNA here is from genome assembly GCF_016835505.1 of Polypterus senegalus. NCBI lineage: Eukaryota > Metazoa > Chordata > Cladistia > Polypteriformes > Polypteridae > Polypterus > Polypterus senegalus. Next base: position 136,691,631 of record NC_053157.1, read on the forward strand.
TCAGTCAGCAAAAAAAAACATTCAGTTATCGAAATTTGCACTGCCCGCGAGTGATGAGACTGCCTGTTCACTGGCCTGACCCAGAGCACGCGACCGGTACATAAATCTGGCTGCCGTGAATGAGTGAGTGAGCGAGCGAGTATTGGAGGGGAGGCAGGGAGTAGTGGGAACGTTGCTATGACGATACTGTTACAGCTGCTGTGATTGGACATAGATGAAGCAGCCAAACCGAGTAGAAACCTCAAAGATATATTGCGCGGAATCACAATTGCGCACTTCATTGAGAACTCATTTGGATTATGATTAAATTTGCATGTTTGTTTTGGCGTCGGTCCAGATTTAACCGTATTTGGGTCCGGATGCGGACCAGAGTCCGCCTATTGAGTACCCAGCACTAGACACACAAAAAAAAAACATTTTTAAATTTTGTTGATAACAAATCAAATAAATCAATTACACTTTCTACTTAATTTCTTACTCTATAATTACAATGCTTATTCTACAGACAGCCATGTAAACTAACTGACTGTAAACTATTAACAATTTAAATAGCTAAAGTGAGTATTGTTGACACTGATTTTATTCTTGTGTACAGTAATCCCTCGCTATATCGCGCTTCGACTTTCGCGGCTTCACTCTATCGCGGATTTGAAATGCAAGCATATCTAAATATATATCATGGATTTTTCACTGGTTCACGGATTTCTGCGGACAATGTGTCTTTTAATTTATGGTACATGCTTCCTCAGTTTGTTTGCCCAGTTTATTTCATACAAGAGATGCCATTGGCGGATGGCTTAGAAGCTACCCAAGGTTAACCTGAGGGATTATTGTATTAATAGCAGAAGCTACTACCTATATTTCTTACTACATGTCAGTATTAGGGAGTGGTTGTAAACATGTCTATGATTTTAAGTACTAAAATGCTGTCTGCATTTCAATTGTGAATTCTAAGTGGCCCAACTAGTCACTCAGGTGGATGCTACACATTTCTAGTAGTTGAACTGGTTAAGCACTTTGAATATGTTAGAAAATCACTACATAGATGTAGTTAATTATTATTATTAAGACATGCAAAACTTCATACAGAATATGGGTATAAAGTGCAAAGCATTGTATTTACCATCTTGATATCCTTTCTTGCTTTGCTGGCATCAGCTTTGGCCTGATCATAAGTGAATACTTTGTTGCTTGCGGACCACATGCTAAGATTGTGCAGCACCTAAAATATGAAAAAAAAATAATAATTACATAATAGATGTATGAGTGGTGCCAGCTTTGCTGCAGAGGTTTAAAGGGTGGGGGGTCAGCCTGTCAGTGCTCAGACCATACGCCGCACGCTGCATCAAATTGGTCTGCATGGCTGTCGTCCCAGAAGGAAGCCTCTTCTAAAGAAGATGCACAAGAAAGCCCACAAACAGTTTGCTGAAGACAAGCAAGATGGAGTGGGTTTATATCATCCAGTAGTTCTGAGAGTGCCAGGGGTTTGTCCAGTTCCTCTGCGCTAAAAGTGTCTAGCTGTGGTATTTGTATTGCATCAAGAAACTCCTTAGATAGTGTCTTGTTTTCTTTAAACAGAGTAGAATATAATGACTTATAGTTCTCCCTAAATGTGAGTTATATATATTTATGATCAATGATTTTATCTCCATTTGTATTTGCAATTTCTGTTACTGTATTGTGAACTTCCTGCTTGTGGATTTGTTGAGCTAAGACCATATTAGCCTTCTCGCTGTGTTCATAATTATGATGTCACACTTTAAAGATGAGTAGTTCAGTTTCTTTTGATGTCAAAACATTAAATTCTGATTGTAGAGAATTTAAACTAATTCTAGGAAACAAGATGGACACTTATGCAATACATATTGACACACTGGTGAGTAAAAAGCTGAGAACACAAGGAAGACAAAAAAAATTTGAATTTGGGTGTATTTAAATTTCTCCATGATAAAGAGAATATTTGGCCACAACTCCTATCATGCTTTATGTTTTGAGTTAACTGTGAACCCAGTGGGCTAGTATGTGCATGCATGTGAATGGAAGTAAAGTTACATCTTAAAGGGAAGAAAGCATTTTCAAAAACGGACATTCAGTAGTTTACTGTTTTTAAAACCAATACTGATACTGACCTGTCTAATGTCTTGATTAGCAGCCAGAATAATTTCATTTAGTGCTGGTGGTGGAATTTTCAAACCTTCTTTGAAAGCTATGGACATCATTGCACCCTGGAGAATAAAACACAGCATTATATTATTATGTTCTAGTTGTCTCCATAACCATAATGATGAGGGATGGGAAGCAATGCGTATTTATGTTAAACTAAAGACGACAGTTTTAATTTTGACTTTCACCTGTATTCATGTGGGAAAAAATATAGATTAAGAACTAGAACCTTAAAGAGTTTACTTTCTCCCACCAAGATGCAGAACTAAGATTTAGAAGGAGGCTAATGGCCTAGTTCCAGGTGTGAATACTCAATTAGCATTTGACTGAGTCTCTGGCAGCTGAAGTTTACACCAGTGGAAGAGGTGGTCACCACAAATGGACTTTGACTTGAACAGAAAACAGTGTTGTTTGTGCATATGCATCTAACAGTTGCTCAGGCTATTCAGTTGTTTCAGGGATGATGGATTTAGTATCAGTGGGGGTTACTTCTACTGGCTCTGTAGTACTTACCAGTGTCATCAGTGCTCACATGAGGAATTATGGATATATGAAGGCTGGTGACTGGGTGGAACTGCCCAAGTCAGAATGGTAACTTGTTCTTGGATGTCTGTACTAGTCATGATTATATACAGCAATCCCCAAAAGCTTGTACACAAAGTAATTTCATAACTGTGCCTGGCACTAGAAGACCCTAATTGTACCTCTGTCTCCTGGGCACATTGGTGAAGAGAGGCTGGTATCGGTAGTCTTGTGTTCTCACAAACAGATACAGTAGCCCCGTTTTTTTTTTTTTTACTTTTTTAAGTGCTGTAACATGATTACGGTAGTAAAGTGGGAGCTACATTCCTTAGACAAAGCTTTCAATTTTTTTGTCAATCTATATCCCTTTACTTATCTAAAGTCACAAACTCTGGAAAACGAAAGAAAAAAAGGCAGATGAACCAAAATGAGCGATCACAGGTACAAGCAGCCAAAATGAGATTCTTGAACAACAAAGCTGGGGGCAATCCTTGTGATGGAATGAATAAAACTGCATCTTTGCAGCTATAGAGGTCATGAATGAAGGAATGTAGTAAGAACACTCCTTGAGCAACTTTCTTGTGCAGTCAACGACACACTAGGTAATGACCTTGAGCAGACTAAACACGCTATAGATGTTAAATTTCTTGGTTGCCCTGAGAATTCTGCACAAGCACTGCAAATTGTTACTGTGTTTTACTTATATACTTTATGTACTGTAACTAAGAGAAATAGTAAAAATTTTCAAACTGTTCCAGGGTTCTGCTAGTTGGTAACAGAGAAAAAACAAATAACAAGTAAGATTAAAAAGATTGTATCATCAAAGACCTACACTTTATACAATGCAAACAGATAAATACAAACGAAAACACTTCTATGAAGTATTTGTAACTTTTTCATTCTGTAAACACTTTGCATATTCTGCTCACCTTAATTTGTTCAACCCGTGGTCTTTGAAAGCGAAGATCAAAGCAGTAGTTTACCAGGGATCTCATCTTTTGATGATTTCGATCATTACACATACAGATGATAGGAATTTTTGTCTGCTTAATCAGGCCGATTAATTCCTGAAATGGGGAGTAGAAAGTATATTTTGATTTCTCAAAAGTTAAATAAGAAGGGCAAAGACATAAATCTATACTAATAAAAGGCAAAGCCCTCACTGACTCACTCACTCACTCATTACTAATTCTCCAACTTCCTGTGTAGGTAGAAGGCTGAAATTTGGCAGGGTTATTCCTTACAGCTTACTTACAAAAGTTAAGCAGGTTGCATTTCGAAATTCTACGCATAGCGGTCATAACGGTCGACAAAGTCCGCCATGTTGAACTTTCTTATTTATGGCCTCATCTTCACAAAATTTGGTAGGCGGTTTCCCTGAGCTAACCAAAACCAATGTACATACTTATTTCGGTGGTATGACGCCACTGTCGGCCGTCATATTGAACTTTCCAACGTCACTAATTTTCCAACTTCCCGTGTAGGTAGAAGGCTGACCCCATCTTCACGAAGTTTGGTAAGTGGCTTCCCTGCGCTAACCAAAACCGATGTACGTACTTATTTCAGTGGTATGATGCCACTGTCGGCTGCCATATTGAAGTTTCCAATATCACTAATTCTCCAACTTCCCGTGTAGGTAGAAGGCTGAAATTTGGTACTTATTTCGGTGGTATGATGCCACTGTCGGCCGCCATATTGAACTTTTCAACGGTCTTTGTTACTTATGGGCCGATCTTCAAGAAATTTGGTACGCAGGTTCCCAACGCTAACTGAAATCTACTTACGTACATATATACGTCCATACCTTGCAGCTCGGTCACCGTGTGAGGCGGCATTGGGTCCCCCATCCCAACGCCTCCCACGTTGTTGGCTGCCTGCCTATATAACGCCGTCTGTCGCTCCAGTCATTCCCTTCCTTGCTTCGCCATGGGATTCACGTCTCCCTGCTGATAACTACAGCCTTTTTATTTAATCAACGGCTTATCCGCTGTTTTATTGTTCATTTATTACGATTATAGTTACTGTTTAGGTATTTTAGACTTACTTTACATTGTTCAGATACCCATTTCCTTTATCATTCCAACCATACCCCCATTAACATGTCTATCGAGGTGATCACCATCGATCAAAGAACTGTCACTTACTGAGTGGTTTCCATGCCAAGACATGGCACCTGCCTTTTCCATTCTCTTTGTTACATACTGCACGGCCATATCAGGCTCACTCTTGATATCCGGAGGAACATTGTGTCTTATGTATTGAATGACTGGGACAGGTTCAAGGTGTGGACTGATGACGGTACAGGAGATAATTATACTACACAGGAGCACTATAAGAGTGAAATGCTTAAGCCCTTCACCTATGCATCTGCATGTGAGTTGATGGCTGCCGCTGAATTGTTCGGTTGTCGCTTTCAAGTATATCAAAATGGCCAAATATTTTACACCTTTCGACAACCGCCAATACCTCTTAAACATCTTAGATTGACAGGTGACGATTTCAGTAGTGGACACTTTGATGTTTATGAATGTTTAAACTCTCAAAAGCTGGATGTGAAGTTATCGATGAAACCGGTTGTATACTTACAACGCTTGACAGATGCCAAATGTCTCTTCAACACAAATCCTACAAATACTGCCGTAATCGAAACAAACCATGAAACTCAAACCGATTAGGACAGCAGCAATCCAAGCTATGAGATTTGAAACAAGATTACTGTTCACATGGCCAACTGTACGTTGCATGCTCAAGAGTAAGCTCAGCGCACAGCTTGGTCATATTACAACCGGAGGGCCGAACTCACAATGTGGTATACAAAGAGATCCTTAACAAATAATTATTGGTATATTTTCCCTCAATTTAAAAAGGTTTAATTTTCTTGTTAATAAAATTTTTAAGGCAGTACTTCGCCACTGCGAAGCGCGGGTATTTTGCAAGTTAAATATAAAGGGCAAAAGACATCTGAAGAAAAAAATGATCTCCCGTATTATTTTGAATAGCAAACTAATTGTGCTTGTCATCAACATAAAAAAAATATTCAAATTACTATCATACACCTCAATGATATTTTTAATATCTGAGCTTTGAATGTTAATTTAATGGCAACTTCTTTTTACATAACAATATTCTTTTAAACTCTGCATAATAAAAATATACAATATATAAATTGCAATATTGCCACTTGAGTTAAGAACCCAATTTTAGCAATATTAACAATAATCCTATTGTTTTATAACAAGTGTTGAAAACATTTTACTTTGGAGAAGCAAAAATATTACTTACATTTATAATGGTTTCATTTAAAATTAACAACAACTATCTTCATGTTTAAAAGTATCATTTAGATTTTGATATGTTTATGGTAATAAGATGATCGGCTTAACAATATACATTCAAGGACACCAAAATTATGCACACAGCTTCATGAGGAAAGAATTGTTACTTTGCACTCGCATATCTGTTCATGTCTTCCCCAACAGCTTCACCATCATTGATCCAAGGAATATCCCGGGTCCCCATTTGGGTCCACCTACCTGCTGAAGAATAGCACCCCAAATTCCTTTTAAAACTAGTTCCAAAATAAAACTATACTCTCTAGTACACACCACAAAAGCACAAATATGCATTATTAATTGAAGTATTCACAGAAGATTTTTTAACTATGCTCCACCATCATTAAATGGGATATTCTATAGTAAAGAGCAAAAAGATTTGCAAGAAGTTTAATTTGCAGTGAAAGTTAAGGTTTTAAATTTGCAAATTCTGTAATGAAACCAGTGAAATTCATATCATTATTATATAGTAACTTTTTCGCCATGTGCAGAACCACTGCACAGTTCAAAGTGCAAATTCACAGTTCTGGTGCAGAACATAGAAAGAAGGATTGCAGATAGACAGTATGTGTATAAACATATCCTGAATAGTATATCTGTAGGCAGATCATTAAAACAACTGTGATGAGAACAAGCCATACAGCTCAACAAGCTTACCCATCCTATTTACCTAGATTGTCCAAAATAATAGCAAGTCAAGATCTGAAGTTCCCAAAAGTTCTATACTCTGTCACAAGACTTTGGAAATTTATTCCATAAGTTCATGGTTGTTTGTGTAAAGAAAAACTTTCAAACATGTGTGTGATATCTGCCCTTGACTAGTTTCCAACTGTGTCCCAGAGCTGCTTGTAGAATTTTCTTTAAAGTAACAGCTAGCTAATTCCTTTCATAATGTTGAACACCTTGATCAATTCAGCTCTTAATCTCCTTTTCTTAAATTAAGAAAGTTCAGCTCCTTCAATAAGTTGCTCTTCTCTGGACTTTCTGGAGTACTGTCCTTTTTATTATATGGAGACAAAAACAATCCAAAATACTCCAGGTGAGGCCTCACTAGTGTATTATATAATTTGACTTGCGATATACAGTAATACCCATTTAGACTTAACGATCACTTCTATACACTGTCTGGATGTAGATAGTAACAAATCCACTAGGACTGTTAGGTCCTTCTATTCAAGTTTTCAAATCTAACATTTATACTGCCTTACATTTACTTATTAATATCATCTGCCACAAACATGCACAACCCTGTATGCTGTCCAGGTCCCTTTGTAATAATTTAGCTGTTTCTACATTCCCTGTCCATACACTTAATTTAGTATCATTTGCAAACTGAACCAGCTTGGTATTTATATTACTATCCATATCATTTCTATATTAAAAAAGACAACAGCCCTAGCACTGAACCCTGAGGAACACCACCCTTAACATCACCTAATTCTGATACAGTTCAAAAACCATAGCCATTTTTTCCTGCGTTTTAGCCACTCATCTACAACACTACGGTGCTGAATGCCAACTTCTTTTACTTTGATGAAGAACCTTTCATGTTGGATCTTATCAGGTAGAGGCATCCTTTCATCGGATTGGCTAGCCCAGCGCTGACTCAGCTGTGGACTGACCAATAGGGGGAGGAAGCTTGATGGCCGAGGTCTCCAGGATTTTAAACAAAACATATCCTATTATGTAATATCTACTGTTGAATTCTGCTTTGTACTTGTAAAATTTTTACTGCACTGTTATATTTTATTAAGAATTACTTGTGTTCTGCTCTGAATGTTGCATTGCGTTTACCCCTTTTTTTGACACCAACTGCATGCCCAACTTACCTGGAAAGAGGTCTCTCTTTGAACTGCCTTTCCCAAGGTTTCTTCCATTTTTTTTCCCTACAAGGCTTTATTTTGGGAGTTTTTCCTTGTCTTCTTAGAGAGTCAAGGCTGGGGGGGGCTGCCAAAAGGCAGGGCCTGTTAAAGCCCATTGCGGCACTTATTGTGTGATTTTGGACTAAACAAAAATAAACTGTATTGTATTAAATTTGCCTTCTAAAAATTAAGATATATAGAATCATATGCACCTGTCCGATCATATGCATCTTTTGCTTCCTTTTAGAATTCCAGCATATTTATAAAAACACAACTGCTGTTTTTGTCATGTGATGCTCAGGCTATTCCGTAGTAATTTCTTCCATAAATTTATCCATGATGTGTGTTAAGCTAACTGGTCTCTGGTTACTTGGATCTGCCTGATCACCCTTTTCATAGAATGGTATAACATTTGCAATTTTTCAGTTTTTAGAAATTTCCCCAGTACACTGTGACTTTCCCAATTTTTCCCAATTTGTTACCTAGACATTGTCACATCTGCTCAAAATCTGCCCTAAAAATTACATTTAGCCGTTGTAGTTTTGAGATGTGTTCTTCAAAAACACTGTGAAATATATAGCATGATCACTAGATACTGATGGATCAGTTCCCTGAATCCTATTCCGTTTATGACAGACTACAGTAGAACCCCGATTACCCGAACTCAATCTACCAAGGCTCTGCATTATCCAAGGTAAACTTGTAAGTGTAATAACCTATTATTTTTATATAGTAATTCATCAAAGCTTTTCTGTGGATTCCATCCCGAATTAATATCACTTCAACACAACTGGGATTTCACAGGGAACAATTCACTGCTTTGACGTGTTCAGGACATCACAGCAATCAACAGGGAAGTGTGGTACAATGACACGGTGCACAGTTGTGTGGCACTCCATGTATGCCGGAGTATAATAGTGGGAGTTCTGTAGTTATTCCTCTGATGTGATTAGGACTTCATGGCTGTTAAGAGGGAAGCGGTGTATAGCGCAGTGCCACTGCATGGTGCACCAGGAAGAGAGGAATTAGACAGGGTTGGCTTTGATACATTGGTATTGAGGTCCAAAAGCTTGTATTGATGCCAAAGTCAAAACTTTAGTACCACTCCAACACAACGAAAGTTTGAAAAGAGGCCTAAAAGCGACACTACAAGTATTATTCATAATTATTTACATTTGTGGGGATCTTCCATCCCTACCTAATGTTAAGGGTGACTGTACTTACAAACAAAATAGTAAGTATGTTTACAATGCAAGCTGACGGAGACTGCATTTCAGGAGTCTGTATGCACATTTTTACATAATGAAGAAATTGTGGTGTAAATATTTTTTCATTGTGAAGACTTGTGAGAGGGTATGATTGTTCCCTATCCTAATACTGATTGATAGGACTGGCATTATTTAATGAAACACAAGATCAAGTATTTTCAGCCTTAAATAATCTCTCTCCATCTTATATATCGGAATGTCTGACACCTTATATTCCAAATCATAACCTTAGATCTTCAAATGAGTGTCTACTTATAATTCCAAGAGCTAACCTTGAAAGAAGTGGTGAGGCAGCCTTCGGCTGTTATGCACCTAAAATCTGGAATATCCTGCCAATAGGAATTCACCAGGCTAATACAGTGGAGCACTTTAAAAAACTGCTGAAAACACATTACTTTAACATGGCCTTTTCATAACTTCATTTTAATTTAATCCTGGTGCCTGTATATTCAATTTATTATCATAACTATTCATGGTGGCTCTAAAATCTATACTAACCCCTACTATCTCTTCTGTTTCTTTTCCCGGTTTTCTGTGGTGGCAACCTGTGCCACCACCACTTAATCAAAGCACCATGATGTACCTACATTGATGGATTAAAAGCCAGAAGTCTACATGACCATCATCATCATCAAGTCCTTCCATGAGAACCCACATACAAAGAGGACTATTTCATTTATGTTAGGTAGAATGCCCAGAGATTGCTGGGCGGTCTTGTGGTCTGGAACCCCTGCAGATTTTATTTTTTTCTCCTCAGCCTTCTGTTTTTTTCTGTCCTCCTTGGCCATCGGACCTTACTCTTATTCTATGTTAATTAGTGTTGTCTTATTTTAATTCTGACATGTAACAGAGCACACATACATTCAATACACGTTATAAAATAGGGTGTGCACTTCAGAATGCATGTTATATTCACACCAACACCAATATAATACAACTAAAGCAGTAGGAATTCCAACCTTGTTCTTGGTTAAGTTGTTGCAAAATTAAACACAAATTAGGATGAATAAGGATAAATAACAATTATTTTTTTCTACTAAGGCACTGGATTGTTACCTGGATTCCACCTCTGTCTTCATTTCCTGCCATTCCATCCACTTCATCCATGATTAGTACATGCATACTGCTAACTGTTTGAGACTTCCCTGTAATAACAAGTTCACATTTATATGAACTGTTTAAACTCTCCGGTGTACATATTTAATTTCTTTTTACTCCATATAACTTGAAAATGTGTTTTCTGTCAGGCTAGTATGACAGGGTACCAGACTGACAAGACAGAGCCAGAAAGAAAGAGGCTTGGTACAGTGTTGTTAATGGTAAGATCTGCATTGAAGGTAGTGCGGGAACACAGACAATAGGACACAACAGTGTACTTGGTGCCTTAACAGTGAAACAGGCTTGAGGTACCTGCTCAAAAAAGTGAAGGCTGTAGCCTGGATACAAAAATTCAACACTTCCTCTTGATGCCAAGAGACAGGCAACACAGTAGTTTGGTATGCCTAGGCCTCTGCACAAAAATTGGACACAGAGACCAGATAGGACTTAAAGAACAATTCGCACTAGCTGCTGTTCAACCTGAGCAGTGCTACATCCTATGACTTGCGATAGGTATGGGCAGAACTCTAAGGCTTTTTAAAAACATACTGCAGCTCAGTTTAAGGGCTCAATGACGTTGAATTGCTAGTGGCTCAATGATGTTGAAGTCAGAAGGTGTGTTGGGTCAAAGGAGATAATGAGGCAAGAGAAGGTGGGATCAGGTTGGGTGAGGGTTTTGGGGGAGGGGAGAGAAGACACAGAAAGGGGCAGAAAGTTGAAGATTTTGAAAGGAGAGCAAGTAAGTTATCTGGGGATGGTGGCACAGTATTCTGCACAGTATGCAAATGGATCAGCCATCCCACTAAGTAGACAGGGACTTCTGTACTTGCAAACTGAAGCACCAAAGAGGCAAAAGGGTTTTGTCTCTATGTATTCATTTACTTGTATGCTTCCTGTGCTTATTCAAACCTTGCGCTTTGACATTTCAATAAGTCTATACAGTATAAAGACTGTATTTAAATTATTTTGCTCCAAGTTAGGCTGATCCTCATCAAAATAGAAAAACTCATCTCATGAGAAAACAGCTGAAATAAATTATGAAAGAAGCTAGAATCCTACTAAAAAGCAAAGAAATGTGTGTATACATAAAAAACCACCAATTACCCGTAGAGAAAGATTTGATGCTTGTGTTGTTGAGAGACTCTGCAATCACCTCCTTCAGACTGTTCTTACTTCGAGTACAGCTAGCATTTAATTCTACATAACTGTAGCCCAGCTCCTAAACCAAAGAAATTTAGGTAAGTTTATTCAGGGAGGAGAAAATCAAGATTTATACCATTTTATAAGTAGCTAATGCAATAATAAAAATATATATAACAAACACTTCCAAACAGTGGACATGAGCGACAAAAAAAAAAAAAAAGAAATCACACTTGAAAAAGGTTGCCATTCAATACAAAATAGGCTCCTGGGTGGTGGTGTAAGAGTGAATTATATGTAAGCTTTAAACCAGTCTCCATCTACTTTTGCCTTTCACTTTTTTAATTAACAATTACTATCCTTAAAGCTTTATTACTAGAAGATTTGAAAGGAATTATTAGCTATTATAATGATGTTTTTCATCATGCCGAAAATTAACAGCATACTGCTAAAAAGACATGTTTTTAAATTTGGCTTAGTACCTGACTGAATACAAAGCAAACCTCTAAAGCCAATGAACTCACAAACCCAAAAAGCCCACCTTACTGGAAAAGGTTCAATAAAAGATGCAAGTTTAAAATCAAAAACTTGATGATGGTTTAAAGGCAATGTTTAATAATTCCTTTCTCTAGCTGCTTCAGACAGAGAATGCACTTAACCTCAGGCTTAATAAGGTTTATTAAAAGTAATGATTTATTTTTAAATACTAGGTTTTAAGTTACATAAATACTAGTTGTTAAAATATTTGTACCTTGCACACATCTCTTGCCTAGAACTCACCTCACATACAAGAACAGCAGTAGTTGTCTTGCCTATGCCAGGAGGTCCTGAGAGTAAAGCTGCTTTAAAAGATGAACCATCGTCTTTTCCGCCAAATTTGCCAAATTTAGCTGTTTTAAAGGAAAAAACATAATGAATAGTAATAAAAAAAATAAGAAAAGGTAAAAGGAAGTAAGCATTCTAAGTGCAGACAGGATAATGAAGGGAGGATACTATGCAGCACTAAAGTCACTACAATGAAGTATATAAAGATAGCAGGTCTACTCCACTTTTAGACTACCATTTAAAAAACAGTGGAACACCTATTAACTCCAGTTGGAGGAAATGTACTTTAAGGTCATCAAAATTTAACTAAGAAATAATCCGATACAAAGAAGTTATTTAACCAGTTCTCAATCACACAGATTCTGTCTGGAAAACAACCAGCTATATACAAGGTGTACAATTAATGGGAAATGCTATTTAAAAGATATAAATTAAAAAGACAGGAACTGATTTTACGATATGTCTGAATCAAAGCATCTTATTAAAAAAATCAGATTTGAGTTCAATATATCTTAACATTAACTTGGCCCATTCTTTATTGATTCTGCTTTTGCACTCTCTAAAAACACAATCTAAAAAACAATGGTGGGATTCTAAAAACTGATGTTATTGAACACGAGAGAGGCGTACTGATCTACAGAAATCTAACTAAGGTTCCCCGTGACTTCAAAGAAAATATTACTCCTTTCTCCAAGAGAGGCTAGCCACTCTTTAGGTGATATGAAGATGGAAAGCACAGTGTCAAGAGAGTCTTAAAAACCAATCCCAAGCTGAAGGACATTATCGGCTCTTATGTGGAGGTTTTCATGAAATACTTTAGATTAGAACAAATGGCTTTAAAATTAGTGCTAGTGTTTTCAGAATTTTTTTAGAAATTCACTATAATGATAAATGTCAAATTTACTTAGATTTTTCAGACCTTTTTACATAAATTCTGCCATGAGGTGTGAAGAAGATTAACATTATGCCGTTCTGTCTCTTCAAATCTGTACTTACCTGTCGGCTTTTTCTCACCACTGTTTTTCTGATGCCAACTACGAAGCCAGCGGAACAATTTCTGAGCACAGCTTTGCTCCCCCTGCTGACCTATGACTGACTTGAGCGATGTAGGTTTGTACTTGTCCACCCACAGAAGGCTCTCTCCATCCCTTACAGTCGGGGTGTCACAGGGTAGATCAGATTTTTCCTGCTTGAATGACAGGCTTTTCTTTACTTTAGGAGAGGAACACTTTCCTTTTTCTGACTCATTTTTCAGAGGGGTTGTTCTTTTTTTCTTTCCAGATGATTTTACAGGTGTGGTTTTCACATGCTTTTCAGGTGTTTTTTGTTTACATTTCTTGATCTGTTTTTACAAAGAAAAAAGATCATTATGACTACATGCAAGTACAATAAGGTAATGGCAAAGAATGAGGAATAAAGGTTCCTTCCTTAGGTTTGCTCTGACCATTAAAAATGAATATCTGTTTTACCCTTTAATAATTTACTGAGGTAAAAACACATTTTATTACACCAAATTAACATTCTGGTATAAGCAGAGACTTTGGATATCTTACTGGAATATGTGTTGCTTTACCATACTAACTAATACCGGTAAATAAGCAATAAGAATTTAAATAAAAACAATGGCAGAATAAACCTAGCAGATTTATTTCTGAATAACATACAGTATATGACTTCTTCGCATATTCTAAAAAAGCTTGGCACAAATCCACACAAAAAACTACATTTTTTGTCTAAGCAATACAGTGTAATAGATAATACAGTGCTTTCCCATTGAGTTTTGGAGGATCCACTAAGATTCTTCCAAATGAACGAGGTTAGTTAACATGCAAACAGTATAGTGTAAGAAATCATAGCAAGTTTATTAATAGATAATCTCATCTGATAATTACTTTAAAAAGTACTGTAAGAGGGCTGTATATCCCACAACATTTGATAGATAAGCCGATATTGTCACCCAGAATGCTGTTAATTTATAAAATATATGACCATGCTATTAAATCTGACTTGAATGTTACAGATTGTATTGAATAAATAAAGCTGAAAAAATATTTGTGTGTGTATTTTTATTTTAGGCTATAAAGGAACAAAATGTGAATATTTTCAAAGGGGGAGGTTCCTTTCTATACCCACTGTTTCTTCAAGTGTGGACACTGATGGAGAATTAGTGAATTAGTGCCTTAAAAGATTCATTTTCAAAGCTTGACTTCTAGTCAGAGAAATAATTGTGTTAAGGGAATTTCATATTTACAACAGAGTTTATCTAAAGGTGCAAGTGCAGTGTCGATATACAAATCTCTGATGGTCTAGATATCTAAATGACTTTCTTAAATTAAATATCAAACAATCAAGGGAGGGCTTGAAATACAAAATTATCATGTTATGCATCTGCACAAAACATAACCTATGCCTTAAAGTGTTTTCTATATTGTTTAATATTTTGAGTGAGTAAAGCACAATTTCAATTACTAGTAACCTGAACATAATTATTATCAAAAACTGCATTCTTACCTTTCAGTAATTTCAATGACTACAATTACAAATATTTCAACCCAGTAAAAATAATGGAGTTTTCAAATTTTCTTCAAATAAATATTTTTTACCTCCACAAACCAATGCCTTAAAATGAATAGCTTCCCAACTCACCTCGGATTCTGCTGCTATTTCATATTTTGATTTTTTGCCAGGTAATGTGCGAATCAGATTGAGAAGACCATCTTCATCAAGAATTCTTGTACCTAAACTTTCTGCCTGTAAATACATATCATTTAAAACAATTTGTATGTAAAACAATAATATGTCTTATATATTTTAAATAGTATAGCTACCTTGAAGTGGAAAACAATATCAGAAATTCAGTTAATACAAAAGATAAAAGTGTTCCTTTCTTTATTCTTGTATTTTCTTCATGTTGGTAAAAATACATTAAGCTGCCAACAATTACATGTTTACGGCTATCCATTTGAAATATGTTAAAATATAAACCCTATTACTGATTGATTATTGATCTGTGATGTTGTTTTAATGCAACGTACAATAAAAACAGAGTATATAATAGTTCACTTTACATTTAGAAAGCAATGTTTACAAAATTAGCTTCCTCTTACATTCATTTCTAGATAAGTGGCATTTACTTTGTTGTTTTACTTTTATGGCTAACCTCACACAGCATGGCATATGAACTGATTTACCAGTATTGTGGGTGGTATGTACGTTTCTCCCTACATTTTACACATTTGTACTGGGGACCCATTTTGCTGCATGAGCAGCTGTAGGATGAGTAAAAAGAGAAAAATATACAAAATATACAATATGAAGTGACCTCTCAAAATGTAAATATGAGATAGTTCACTAATCTGTAATTGAAGTCTCACAGAATATGTAATCTGATTTAAGGTAAGACAAGCTTGAAAAATTTCTAAAATGTCTACATCACACTCTGTTTGAGATATCTCAATGAAAATTAAAGTGTCCCAAAAAATGTCCTTAAATTAAATGTGCCATATTTAAAAAGAACTGGTCAATTAGGAACCAAATTGTTTCATGCCGGGAGGCTAACAGACAGACATTGTAACCACACGTGGTGCTTTTAAAATAATATGAAGTTACATATTAAAACAATAGACATTTCAACTTCATCTACCAGCACTATCCACTGATGTGCACACTTTAGGATAAAAGTTTACTTTTATTTACTTTAGTTAGTGATATTTCATGAGACATAGACCAAAACTGTGACACACATTTTTTCATTATAGGACTGTTTGTTTATTCATACCTATAGCCATCTGGAAAAGCTCCATATGGAAAATGGTAATTCAAAAAATGCATTTTGTTAAATCAGTGCTTTCCTTTTTAAAGCATGTCAAGAAAGTAGCTTCATGTAAGAAATTTAACATGTATTGGTTTTGTAAAGAACAGAAGCCAATGCAATAATTTTAAGTAGCTGTCAAAAATGTGCATATGTTGTCTTCTGTGAGTCTTATCTGTATTTGTCTTTTCAAAGTCAATCGTATTATCAGAATTCACTGTAAAAAAAGAAAACTAAGCAAGTGAAAATTGTTTTAAATGAAGCCATTAAATCTTTTATTTTCTTATGGTAAGATTTATGAAGAAATCTGTACTTTAAAATTATTTAGCTTAGGAAATCCTGACAAGTACATTTTGCTTTACCCTACTGGGAGATTTCTTTGCTTAAAAAAAACAAAAAACTTCACTTTCTAGCTTTTGTATTTTTTTCTTGTTTTTGCATATGCATTTTTTACAGTGTATCTGTTTTACAGGCTTAACAGTGCATTTATGCAAACATATCTTTACATATAATGTTAAAGAGTTCTAGCACACAGGTATGGACACCTCCTTTGCATGCTTCTGGTAGCCCCTCTGAATAAATACATCTTAAAATGATAACATTGCTGCATTTGGATTTGTCAATTTATTCTGAATGTTTCCCTTTGCCACCACTTATGATAAAAACTTTTTTTTTTTTTTTAACTGAACTACGCTGAACTACAGAAAAAGGCAAACAAGATAGCATACCAGCTCTTTTGCTTCAAATCTATGAAAGTTTCCCTCTGATTTATTTATACTATGCAGATTAAATTATCTGAATTTGTGATCTCAAACTAATTACAAAGTCACCAAAGGGCATCTGTAGGTACACATATGCTGAATGCAAATTTTAAGCTTCCAATGCAACTGGCATTACTGAGTTTTTAGTACACACAGTCCTACACACAGGTATAAATAGCTACATAAAAACACACAGCAGAAAGAGTGCATTTGTCATTTTTTTCACACTGAAAAAAGGTATCCTGATTCCATAACACAAAATGAAAGATTTTATAAAAGAACAAGCTAAAAAAAAAACAGTTTACCTTTTCAGTTTTGGAGGCTCCACCATCTCTGCCCTGCACCATATAGTTTGTTTTCTTACTGATATTTCCAGTCACTTTGCCACCATAGCGCTCTATCAGTGATTTGGCTTCATCGCGCTCCAATGATTCAAGAACTCCAGTGATCACAAATGTCAAACCCTCTAAACAATTATCTGCACCCTAAAAGGAAAACAATTATTGATACTTTAGCAATTACCTTTACTTTATAACATACCTATAAAAAAAAAAAACATACTGCTATCAGCACTGAATATGTTCATTTACTATATGTCACTTAAATTCCTAAACATAACAATGAGTATTGTAAACTGCAAATTGAGTATTAAAACATAAGAAAAAACTTACTTGATACTGGATGACGTTTTAATTACTAATAAAATTAACATTTTTAGTATATATTTTTCATATTTTATCAAACAGCACAGCACACATTCAGAATTGCTCATAAATTTAGTTTTTTTCTGGCTTTCATATTGGCATCCCAGGTACACACAGGCAGGACACAGGTTCAACACAATATCCGGTGTATTTACAAAGTACACTGTGCGCAAATCACCAACACACAACACAATTCTTCTCTTCTCTGCTGCCAGTCCATTCACCTCCATTCCTCCAAAGGCTTTATCCTTTTCCACCCATCGAGCGGTGGTAACTGGCCCCTTTTTATAGGGCACCCAGAAGGACTTCAGGTGCACAACGAGCTTCTTCCTGCCGCACTTCTAGGTGAAGCGGAAGTGCTGCGAAATAGGGCCCTATAAATGTTCATGCACCCTCTAGAGGGGGCCACAGGCTCAAAAGGGTTGAGCTTTCAATGCTCATGACCTATTACCCCAAGGGTAAGCCAAGGGGGCTGCCCTCTGTCAGTCCGGGGGAGAAACACTCTCCTCTGGTCCTTCCATGCTCTGGGCATCCCAGCCGGGTAAGGGTTCCGGCCATCCGCCACACAGCATACTATGAAACATGCCACAGAGGGTGTAAAATTTAAGACATCATAAAAACATGGATAAACCAGCTTAGCATTAGAAAATAAAAATAGAAAGGAGTTAAATATTCAATCTATACTTTTAGAATAATTTTATTTTGTATGTACTATTGTTGTTTTTTTTAGCTACAGTATAACTAAATTGACATTTAAACTTCAGTTTGTTTTTAACATAAGGTTAATGTGAAACCAGCACATGATGCAAACTCATCCATTAATAACTATTGGCTCCTTTTTCATGTAATGTACAGGAGAATACTAGAAGTGGTAATTTTAAAGAAATAAGGTGGACATAGTGTGTCTGCAATATTCTCATACTAGGTCTGTAAATATTCAATGTATTTCTTACCTGGGGGATTTCTTTAGATCCTAGTGCTCTTGGGCCTTCCCTGTTAAGGTAGTTGCGATATGCCTGGTAGTTTTGTCGTTTACTGGCAGATTCTTCTGGGCTTTTTGACTATAAATAAACAGTTTAAACACGTTACATAAATCTTTAGAAATAAATATGCCTCAATTAAAAATATATTTTATGAACATGTGTATCAATGCTTCCATTTTTAATGCTAGAACTACATTGTTTAAATTCTTTTTTACCTGTGATTTCTTTGGAGAAATTTTCTCAGTCGTTTTACAACTGCTTTTCTCCTCCTTCAGAGAAGCTGAACTTGATTTAAATGAAGTAGATTCAGCTCCATCCATACTTGCTGTCTGGATTGAAGCCTCTTCTTTCCTTTTCATTTGGGCTAACTTAGCACTGGCTTTTACAGGCGAGGGCTTTTTGGGAGATTTCTCCTTTATGGTGGACTGTGAGTCTGTAGTTGTTTTATTCTGTTCTCTCGCACTATGCTCCAAATTTAATTTTTGAGCTATCAAAGGCAGAAAAATACAGCACGTTAAAAAATAATTTAATTAGAAACTGGCCATTCAAATGATTTTGACAACAAAAAAATCATTCTTCAACACAATCTCTGTGCCAAAAAAAAAAAAATTCTACAAAACGTTCAGCTCCAGTATTTGCACCAAACATCACTAATAATGCATATTATTAATGCATTAAAATCAGTTATTCAGTTCAAAAATATTAAACAAAATCAATTATAAAACTTCCACCTTTCATGAAAGTGACTATTGTTTAGCAGAAATATGCATTCAAATAAAACAAACCCAGGATTTTTACCTGACAATTTTTCATTTTTTTTGTCTGGTTTATCTGGACTTTTCCCAGTTGATGATGATGATACAGATGTCTTTTCATCATCTAAGTTCCTCTTAACCTGAAGATGACACGTAACAGTTACTAATATGATTAACAATATATGTAAATAACAGAACAATGAGAAATCAAACAAAATGACAATTTTTATTGGCTTACTAAAAACATTACAATATCCAAGCTTTCGAGGCAGCTCAGGCCCCTTCTTCAGAAGAAGTACCGTATGCCTAAGGGAAGTAAGCAGCAGGCTTGCAATTGAGTGTGGGGCTGCAGTTAAGGGTGTTCCTATTGGGCTATGCAGGGGGAGTATGAGTGGCCCCGCCATACATCTCCCAGGCAAAGAGAGACGTGTGTGGGGTTCAGGGGGTGTCTTACAGATGCCAAGGACCTGGCAGCTGGGAACTCGAACCTAGAAAAAAGGGATGACTAAACCTGTTGGCAAGTTGGCATCCTGCAAGATCCTAATGGGATAAGCTTAGGAGACGCCAGATTTTAGGAAGGGGCATTGGGTCTTGTGTTTTTAAGGAAGGGACTGCCTTGGATTTTAACCTTGTTTTTATTGGATTATTCATTGATATTAACCTCCATCTTGCACATTATTTTATTAATGATTTATTAACTACTAGCAAAATACCAGGAGAAGTAATGAAAAAGATAAGGAAACATTTTGAAAATAACGTAACATGATTGTCAATGTAATTGTTTAGTCACTGTTATGAGTGTTGCTGTCATATATATATATATATATATACACATACATACATACACACACACACGCACATATGGTGATGTTGCCGTTCGCCTGCTAGAGGGCCCTACTGACACCAACTCAAAATCTGATTGGTTGAAGCAACAGGTTAATCGACATTTATTGTGTGTTAGAGTGCCTGCACAACGGATTGTGAATGCCTCTCTGCCTGGCAACAAATGATGGCTGAAATGTGATTGGTTAAATGCTTTAATACGAAACTCCGCCTCCCATGGCTACCAAGCTGCAGTATATTACAGTATATGGAAGAAAATACGTTCCAGTTATAACCATTACATGTAGAATTTCAAAATGAAACCTGCCCAACTTTTGTAAGTAAGCTGTAAGGAATGAGCCTGCCAAATTTCAGCCTTCTACCTACACGGGAAGTTAGAGAATTAGTGATGAGTGAGTCAGTGAGTGAGTGAGAGTCAGTCAGTCAGGGCTTTGCCTTTTATTAGTATAGATAAGTGAAGCACTGCACTTTTGGAGACTGCTTTCTTTATGGAATAAACACTGAAACACTTTGCAGCAACCCCTTTGGTGACTGTGTGTGTCCTCATTTGCCCGCCTCATCCTAGGGAACGTTATCAATGGTTCTGCGCTCGGATGGCTACTGGAAGTAACCATGGAGTGTGGCGCCAACCCAGATTCTCACAGCTGGGTATTCTACTGTGAAGTCTACAGCGCATCCAAGGGTATTTTTCCCCTGTGGAGCCTTGAACAAGTCAGTTTTACCCCAGATAGGGAATTGGGCCTTGAATGGGTGGAAAAATATCGTTTCCTTCAAGTACCAAAGATACCAAAATGCTGGTAGTATACTGGTTTTAAATACTGGGGGTTTTCAGAACAAGTATAATGTGCAACCTTCAAAAAATTTATTTATATATATATTAAAGTTAACGTGTAAAATTTTGAAATTAATGTGGCCTGTTTAACATGTTAAAAAATATTGTTGCATCAAGGGCCAGTAAGAAGGTGATCGCATTAGGCAGTGCTTTGGTCAAGGCGGCATTTTCTTGTATTTTTTTTGTTAATATTACAAAACAATAATACAAAAAAAGTTAAATGTGAATCTAAAGAATTCCATACACATCCAGTACCTTTAAAAAAATTGTCAAATAACATTTTACTTAAAAGTTTCAAATTACACGTTTCACAATGCCTTGTCACATGTCAGTGCATGTTACTGGTATTCATTTCCTTGATTTATACATACCGACACAGGTGCAGGGGAGTGGGAGGATGGGGGGTTTATGGTAGTCCTTGAGCAATAACTAAAGAAAAGTACTGAAGGTACACATTATGCTTTTTTGTTTCTGTAATAAGATCAAATCAATGTCATATCACATAAGTGCAATATAAGTTTTCTTTGTATGGCACTTAAACCAAAATAATTTTTTGGCACTGCTGTATTTAACTTGCCAGTCTGCCAGGTAGCTCACAGTGCCTACTGCCTTAATATAATGACATAATTCTATCAAACAGAAGCGTAAGGATTATTCATACCCATTATTCCAGTATGCTGTATCTTTGCCAATTTATGCAAATAAGGCAACATAACCACCCAAGTAATGCACAGTGTCAGTTGTTAAGTGAGACAGCTGCTACAGATAACCTTTTTAGAATGCCAGGAGCAAAGGTGTAGGTAGACCAATGTTTTCCAACCATTTTTCTGTGGTGGCACTCTTTTTGTAACCTAAAAAAATCCCAAGGCACACAGAGATTCTACAAACCACTAAAACATTAATCTATACACTTGCTACACTGTGCAAAGGGGCAGGACTATCAGAGATGCCAGGAAGAAAAAAAAAATTATATATACATATATAGCTTGGAGGATGGCATTCACAGACACAGCACTTAGTGAACTCTTTGGATGCGTTTTCCCAGCTACCTTGTCCCTTTGCCCTGATCTTATAGGGCATATCTGGGTAGTTCTCATTGGAAACCAGTTGAAAAACACTTGTTTAGAGTAATTATAAAGTCATTGATGGTGATGAACAACTGAGGACTACATTTGCACAATTTTAACACAAGTTTTAATGTATGCCCATTTAAGAGGTGTTTAATTCAATTAAATCAGTCTTTAGCAGTGCCTTCAGACTATACAGTGATTTTGATTGTTTAATTGTACTTTGACACTTCAGTGTCTCATATGCCAAGCCAATTTGAAAATTAATACATTAGCCTCATTTTCTAATTGCCTTCTTTTCAACTTGTCTTTAGGAAGGCATTCAAATTCAGGTTGCACTTGCTCAAGTAGCATTTTGTTAAAAGGTCAGGTGTCAGGTCATTGTTTAAGTTTAAATTGTGCTATTAAATTTGTAAAAATTTCTTTGTTTTGATTCTACATTAATTTTGTGATTCAGTGTATGCCTACTTCATATTTTATGTATTTATTTTATGATTACTTATTTTAATGTAAGATGCGATTAATCATGATTGATTAATCATGATTAATTCCATACAAACAAACACACACACACACACACAGAGTATATACACATACACAATATAGAAATATATAATATACAGGTGCTGGTCATAAAATTAGAATATCATGACAAAGTTAATTTATTTCAGTAATTCCATTCAAAAAGTGAAACTTGTATATTAGATTCATTCATTACACACAGACTGATGTATTTCAAATTTTCTTTTAATTTTGATGATTAAAGCTGGCAACTAACGAAAGTCCCAAATTCAGTAACTCGGAAAATTAGGATATCCATTAAGACCAATGCAAAAAAAAGGATTTTTAGAAATGTTGGCCAACTGAAAGGTATGAACATGAAAAGTATGAGCATGTACAGCACTCAATATTTAGTTGGGGCTCCTTTGGCCTGGATTACTGCAGCAATGCGGCGTGGCATGGAGTCGATCAGTCTATGGGGTTAAGGTCAGGCGAGTTTGCTGGCCAATATTCGTACTCTAAAAATTCCTGGTAGACGGCTGCGTTGACCTTGGACCTCAGAACACACAATGGACCAACACCAGCAGATGACACGGCACCCTAAACCATTACCGACTGTGGAAACTTTACACTGGACCTCTAGCAACGTGGATTCTGTGCCTCTCCTCTCTTCCTCCAGACTCTGGGACCTTGATTTCCAAAGGAAATGCAAAATTTACTTTCATCAGAGAACATAACTTTGGACCGCTCAGCAGCAGTCCACTCCTTTTTGTTTTTAGCCCAGGCGAGATGCTTCTGACGCTGTCTCTTGTTCAAGAGTGGCTTGACACAAGGAATGCGACAGCTGAAACCCATGTCTTGCATACGTCTGTGCGTGGAGGTTCTTAAGGCACTGACTCCAGCTGCAGTCCGCTCTTTGTGAATCTCCCCCACAGTTTTGAATGGGTTTTATTTCACAATCCTCTCCAAGGTGCGGTTATCCCTATTGCTTATACACTTTTTTCTACCACATCTTGTCCTTCCCTTCGCCTCTCTATTAATGTTCTTGGACACAGAGCTCTGTGAACACCCAGCCTCTTTAGCAATGAACTTTTGTGTCTTGCCCTCCTTGTGGAAGGTGTCAATGGTTGTCTTTTAGATAACAGCAGCCTTCCCCATGATTGTGTAGCCTACAGAACTAGACTGAGAGACCATTCAAAGGCTTTTGCAGGTGTTTTGAGTTAATTAGCTGATTAGAGTGTGGCACCAGGTGTCTTCAATATTGAACCTTTTCACAATATTCTAATTTTTCGAGATACTGAATTTGGGACTTTCATTAGTTGTCAGTTATAATCATCAAAATTAAAACAAATAAACATTTGAAATACATCAGCCTGTGTGTAATGAATGAATCTAACATACAAGTTTCACTTTTTGAATAGAATTACTAAAATAAATCAACTTTGTCATGATATTCTAATTTTATGACCAGCACCCGTAATATATATATATATATATATATATATATATATATATATATATATATATATATATATATATATATATATATATATATATATATATATATATATATATATATATATATATTATATTATATATATAATATAATATATTATATATCTCTAAAGCCAAGCTTTCTTTGTAAGGTGACCTTGAGTGCTAAGATTATAAAAAGGGATTTTCTAATGGCGAAATATAATCAAAACAATTGTTCAGCCTCACGTATGAAATAAGATCCCCAGGGGTCTGGTTTGGAGCTTACAGTGGTTTGTACAATCCCAAGCAGCACATGCATGAGGCATCTTTATCCATTACTTCACGCCGTTTAGTAATTTTTTGTCTATGGTTGGCTTTTTCATACTTGGACAATTCTACCATCTCTTGGCAATTTAAAGAAACACGGGTAAACAGTGACGCAAAGAGAACAATGCTGCCGCTAGATGGCGCCACGGTGAACTTCTGTTGCAATGTGCGGCCATCTTAAGTTCGGAGACGTGTGCCGAACGTTGTGTCAGTGAAAAAGGTGCCCTGCGGTTCACCACAAACATTTTTCCGAACCAAACATACCCCATGACCTTCTCCTGGTCACAAAGGAGCCCCATGCCCAATTTGGTGGCTATCAGACGCCCGGTGCAGATTTGTATGGGGGACAAACATACATACACACATACATCGACTCAGCTTTATATATTAGATTATATATCTATACTAATAAAAGGCAAAGCCCTCACTCACTCACTCACTCATCACTAATTCTCCAACTTCCCGTGTAGGTAGAAGGCTGAAATTTGGCAGGCTGATTCCTTACAGCTTACTTACAAAAGTTGGGCAGGTTTCATTTCGAAATTCTACGCCTAATGGTTATAACTGGAAGGTATTTTTCTCCATTAACTGTAATGGAGTTGAGCTGGAAAGACGTGGGGCGGAGTTTCGTGTGACATCATCACGCCTCCCACGTAATCACGTGAACTGACTGTCAACGCAGTACGTAGAAAACCAGGAAGACCTCCAAAAAGCGCTTAAGAAAACATGCATTATATAATTGAGAAGGCAGCGAAACAATAAGAAGCGAGCGAGTGACATATACTACCATATTCATGAGTGCTGTTACCTTGGAAAGAAAGCAAGGTGTAAACCTAAACTTTAAATTAAGTTCATAGACAGGCTACCGCTGGCGTTTCACATGCCCACAGGTAATGCGGGATACAAGTTTAATGAGAGGACGCAGGATATAAACAAGAGTTTTGATCACTTTGTAACTAAGTTAAAATTGTAGGTGAAGGGGTGTGCTTATGCAAATTCGAGAGACTGTGTTTGTGGGGATTGACAGTTAAGGCGGGTGGGGAGTCACGCCATCATCTCCCTCCCATTTACCTCATTTCGCTCTGAGCTGAGCTCATGCTAACGCCGTCTTCAAGCAACTTCACACACTGCCACCAAATACTTACAGAAAAATCCACAAGTTAATACACACGCTGTCTCTAGAGTTTCTCCACACTGAATCCTCCAGGCACTACTTACAAAAGGTTACATTGACATTCGTGTTACGTTATTTTTAAAATCTTTCCTTTTCTTAGCACAAGCACAGCTGAGAAGCTTCGATGCATGTGCTCCATAACGCTGCTAAAAATAATGCATTTAATCACACTTTGCATTACAAGCAAAGGGGAGCTTTTGTCAATGCATGATTTCCTGGTACACAGATTACATTGATCAGCGCATCCCGATTCATTTTACCCTCGCACCACCTTAGTTTGAGAAGAAGTATGAAAAAATATGAGGTTAACACAGAAAAACAGATCACCAATTCAAGCTTTATGAATAATCGATTTGATATATATATATATATATATATATATATGAATGACCTCCAAAGAGCGCTGAGACTTTTGATATCATGAACGTGTGTACAAAAACTGGGGTCTCCTGCCCAGCAAAAGTCGAGCAGCCAGCGCGCTGCATAGCTGTGCCGGCCTTTGAGACGCTGACTGCGCTTCTGCCTTAAGTCAAAGTGAGCACTTTTAATTTTTTTCATCCTCCCCCTGCGCTATAGCCCAGACAAGTGCAAACACGGGACCCCTTTTCTACACCACGGCAAAATAATATTAAGGCGATTCACACTTTCTTTTGCACGTATACGATTATGAGGTCCTCAGCTCGGATTATGAAGACACGCACAGGAGTGGAGGACTGACAGTGCCATCACAGCCAATTATCTATCTATCTATCTAATGGCGGGACGTCTCACCAGTCTACACAAGACCCACCGCGACTGTCCCCAAAAGGCGATCATAACGTCAGTGGACACATCTCTCTATACTATATAAAAGAAAAAGGCAACTTTCCTTTCTTTACACCTTTTTTCCTTTTATTTCAAACCAAAGCCTTTCTCTCTTAACACTGCAGAGGACACAAAAATAATTTTCTTTAATTGCCGGTAAGGCACATTACCAGAGGCACAAATTTGAACGTTCACATAGAAAATGTAATTTCTATACCACAGCCGTCGTGTAGCCTTTCAAAAGGGATCTACTACCGAGAGATGATCCATATACATTTTAGCTGCTGTTAGTTCTACTTACCTGTTGTGTTACACAGTCCTTAAAATGTAGTTTACCCACAACCACTCCAGTAGTGCTCAATGTACCTGTACTTCTTAAAACGTTAATGTTTTACTGTTTAATAACTTACAGACTATATTTTATTTTTTTTATTTAATTTTTTATTTTTCCCTTGCACTCAGTGACCAAAGCTATACACACACATATAGACACATACAAACATACACACAAGTATATATATGTATGTATGTATGTATGTATGTATGTATGTATGTATGTGTGTGTGTGTGTGTATATATATATGACAGCAGCAATCCAAGCTGTGAGAAAACAGTAAAAAGGAGGTGTGTCAGACGTCGTGGTACATTTTCTGATGCAGCTAGACGAAAATAACTTTGTGACGCTGCCACCAAATACACAAAACAATTACTTTGACAATCATGTTACATTATTTTTAAAATGCTTCCTTTTCTTTTTCATAACTTCTTTAACACATGACATCGCTGCGAAGCACTGGTATTTTGCTATATATATATATATCACAGCGACACTCATAACAGTGACAAAACAATTCCATTGACAATCATGTTACGTTATTTTCAAAATTTTTCCTTTTCTTTTTCGTACCTTCTTTAACACACTACTTCTCCGCTGCGAAGCGCGGGTATTCTGCTAATATATTATAATATAAAATATATCTCTAAAGCCAAGCCCAAAGTTTCTTTTGAGGTTTTTTTTGTGTGTGTTTGTTGTAATATTTGCATATTTTTTTACTTATTAATTGAACTGCTGTAAAAAGACACATTTCCAAATAAAGTTATATCTGTCCATTTATTTCATTATGCATTATTTGTTCTCACTATTCACACACAATAAAAAATAACTTTATACCTTTTTATGTTTTGGAGATTCATCTAGCATTGCCAGTGTTCTTGCAAAATCTTCATCCTCATGAAGTTGTCGTTCTAACTATAGGTAAATAATAAAACAACATTTACAAATGCTGAACAAAAATTATGTATTTTATAAACTTGCCTTTATATCACAGGATGATAAGAGTGCCAGAACCTCTGTTCTCCCACAAAGTAAGAATAGCAAATGGGTCAAACCCATAGGAGTTAAACGGATAGGATGTATTAGGGATAGTGGAACTTGCCACGAGAAACCTGCCAAAAACCAAATCAGTATCCTGATATTTATCAGACTGCTGCACTGACCACTAAACCATCATGTACCCCTTTGAACAAAATATCATTAAACATGTTTGAAATAATCACTATCATCAGACAAACCAATGCTGTTTTGAATCTCGGTGGTCAGGTGTCAAGTCGCCCAGAAACAACTAAACGAAATGTGACATGTCTTGTTGATTAGGATAACAAATACAATATAACTAAAATACAAAGTAAATACAACACTATACTGACAACTAAACACAGTTATGAATACGAACAGTATACAAAAAAGTAAAAGGACAAATTCAGACATTAGTATCATGTAAATATCACTGTAGGAAAATATCAAAAAAGTTGCCATTTTAATTCAATGGAATATGTATGACTTCAATATGGATTTGATTGCCAAGATTAAACTGAATTTCAAAGACAGGCAAGCAAGTATCAGAAGTCAGGACACTAATCCTACAAACTGAAATGAGCATTCACAGTCCTAACCATATGCTATACAGTTGGAATCAGAAAATATTAAAAGCAGTATTTTTCTAACAGTTAGTTGGCTTTCAGTAATTGTCCTAAAATGCCTTAAAAGTTATTAAAATATCATTTTTTGAATTCATAACATGCCAACATCTTAAACATTACCATTATGCTAATTAACATTGATGGTGGTATCACACAGATATTTCCAGAAAACCTTCATTATAACCAACACTGTAAATTGTCTCCATCATTCTCAGCTAATGCTAATTTTACTGTTCACATTTCGATAAACAAAAAGATTAACTCACATATAAAGTAATATGATTAGTTTTGCAATAAGAACTGTTATATAATTATTACATAAAATCATATTAGGCTTTCCAATCTTGTGTGTGCATGTTCCATTGACAGAAGGAAGGACTTGCACCCTATCCAGGGTGGCTTCCTGCCTTGTGCCCAATGCTGCTGAGACAAAAGTGCTCTGTCTTAACGCCCAAACTATTCACCCAAAATGGATTCACAGGTTTGAGAATTCTACATAAATTGATACAGAACAGTTATTTGTGACCAATGAACACAAAGGTGTTCAAAAGTAAAAGATGTCAATAATCCCAGATGTAACATTAAATCAGTAGCAATCAAAAAATTCCCAAATGTTCCTGAAACTTACAAAAATGAAAATTGCAAAAATCTTTCCTTCTATCTAACATAAAGTGCAAATTCAATCAATGTACAGTATGTGTAACCTCTACTAATAGCTGTTTCAGTTTTATACATTGTGGCTATTTTTCAAATATATTACTTAGAACCTGCAATTGCAAATAACTACTCACATTGATGAAATTGCACAATGACTGTATGTAGCTCTATAAGACATAGATCTTTTCTTAACTTATACACCAGAAGAAGGCTACACAGCTGAACCACTGTGTCTCTAACATTTGTTTCTTTTCTTTGGTGTGGTAATACTTTTAGTTTATTCCTTTTTCAGATACTTGCTAATACTGCCATTCACCAATTCAATTCTCTTAAAATTGTATGTGGATTTACAGTAGAATTAACTATCACAGTAACACGCAACTAACTGTGCCAGCTTCCAAACTAAGGTGTAGACAAACAACAAGAGAAGTTAAATTTTAATAATAATTTTAATATTAAAAAAAATACATACATGAAGACTCTCAGCAAACTGAGTATAATTGTCACCTTCAAAATCATTTAATCATGTTTATCTGGCAGCTAATTAATGCATTAAAAAAGAGGAGTCATTGTATTGGGTTATCTTAACCTACAGTGCTCCATGTGTCTGTACTCGGCACCTGGGTCAAACACTGTACCTTATGACTGTTTAATATACTGATCCTTACTAGAGTGAGTGAATTTGAAGCACAAAAGTAAGCGAAAAATTTGAAAAGCTTTACCATAAACCATCACAACAGACAACTCTGCATGAAACAAAGGAATCGATTACAGTACCTTTTCATTAGACTGTAAACAAAGAAATCGTAATTTTGGAATATTTCAAAACCAGCGAAAAGCAGGTTTTAAAAGGTGTTGAACAATTCATTTTTAAAAATTTGTGTCAGAGACTGTACAATTTCTAAACAGAATATTAATACGAAGAAGGCAGAGTTTACACCACTGACAAAGAAAACAGTTTATTCTCTACAGTACATCTCAATATTTTTCAGTGCCTACTGGATGGAACAGTGCTTCCACTTCCCTGCACAATATCAACACTGGAATATATATTGAGATTTCCTTGTCAAGTCAGTGAAGAGATCAATTCAAAAGAAAACAGAATTAAATATACAACAAAAAAGATTCCCACCTCCTCATCCTCCTCCATTTGAAGTTGACGGGCAATTGCTTCATCTTCATGAGTGGAGTTATCGGTGCTCCCCACAGTCTGAAAAAGTATAAACGCCAAACATTTTATAAGAAATCTAGAGTAAACATTAAAAAATGCATAAAAGTACTCTGTACATTCATTATGTTAATATTGAAAAAACAGCATCACAATAGAAATAAAGGCAGAAAAGACTTTAAGATATAAGATTTGTACCAATTGCATAGTGTTGATCGGAGAAGTTTGCCGAAGCGTTTTCTGTATGCAAGAAACGTGTTACACTGACCTTGTCTAATGAATGTTTTCCTGGAAATTCAATGTGTGGCTGGCTTTGGCAAACTTTTAGTAATTAAAACCAGCATCTATATATATAATTCACTAAGGCAAGACAACCATGGAAAGCACGCCGGAAGGGGCGTGGATTCACTAAGCCGACAAGTGAGACACCTATGGCGCACGCAGGAAGGAGCCACGCCCACCAACTCCAAGGCCATTGGATACGACGACAACTCACAGAGCCACGCCCACCAACTCGGACGCGACACAGAAAAACCAGCGTCATTTATATTCGTCTGTCGTAGAGGTCACATGCAGCTCCAACCCACGTTGACTGTTAATAGAGGCATGTTTCTCGCGGAGGTGAATCGCCATATGCGGTGTGTAAAACAATGTTGCAATGTTACTTTTCTTGGTGGTTTATTAAATTACGGATTTTTCAAATGTTTATTTTTTTCCTCTGTGATTAAAAATCATTTAAAAAGCGGCCTGATTATGTGGCGTATGCTACGCCGCGGGTTGGCTAGTGACATCATAAAGCTGTAGCAGCCATTCACAAAACACTCATTTACACATACCAAAAGATTGTTGCTGATCTCTTTTGTACATACTGTACATGATGACGCAAATCTGAACAGAATTTCAGCAGGTTTTCCACCTTGCATGCTTTATTTTTTTTATACAGTTATCCCTCGCTATATCGCGCTTTGACTTTCACGGCTTCACTCCATCGTGGATTTTAAATGTAAGCATAGTTAAATATATATCACAGATTTTTCGCTGGTTCGCGGATTTCTGCGGCAATGGGTCTTTTAATTTATGGTACATGCTTCCTCAGTTTGTTTGCCCAGTTGATTTCATACAAGGGACGCTATTGGTGGATGGCTGAGAACCTACCCAATCAGAGCACGTATTACATATTAAATAAAACTCCTCAATGATATACGATATGCTTCCCACACATATTGATTTTTGATTGTTTGCTTTTCTCTGTCTCTTTCACTCTCTCCGACATTCTCTGCTCCTGACGGAGTGGGTGTGAGGAGAAGGACTGTTTGCAAAGAGGCTGTTTGCCTAGAGGAAACGGACACTCCTCTAAAAAATGCTGAAAGACTACCTCCACATTGCTGCCTTCCTTGCTGCCGCTTTATCGCGGTGCTTCGTATACTTAAAAAGCCAAACAGCACATATTGATTTTTGATTGTTTGCATTTCTCTCTCTCTGACATTCTCTGCTCCTGACGCACACTCCTTTGAAGAGGAAGATATGTTTGCATTCTTTTAATTATGAGAAAGAACTGTCATCTCTGTCTTGTCATGGAGCAGTTTAAACTTTTGACTTAAGGGTGTTATTTCATGTCTAGAGGGATCTAATAATATTAAAAAACGTATTTAGGTGGTCGTAAATAGGGAATCCATTCCCGGAAGGGTTTATCCATTCCATGAAAATCAGGAACCCTACATTTCGTTCCCGGGAAACCCGGGCGCCCGGGATGACACAGTGCATGGGCATCTCACATATGAACGGTTTTAGAACAACACTTATTTTTAATAGCAAAATACCCGCGCTTCGCAGCAGCGAAGTACTGCCTTAAAACTTTTATTAAGAAGAAAATTAAACCTTTTTAAACTGAGAAAAAAATATACCAATAATTATTTGTTAAGGATCTCTTTGTATACCACATTGTGAGTTCGGCCCTCGGTTGTAATATGACCAAGCTGTGCGCTGAGCTTACTGTTGAGCATGCAACGTACAGTTGGCCATGTGAACAGTAATCTTGTTTCAAATCTCACAGCTTGGATTGCTGCTGTCATAATCGGTTTGAGTTTCATGGTTTGTTTCAATTACGACAGTATTTGTAGGACTTGTGTTGAAGAGACATTCGGCATCTGTCAAGTGTTGTACGTATACAACCAGTTTCATTGATACTCACTTCACATCCAGCTTTCGAGAGTTTAAACATTTCTAAACTTCAAAGTGTCCACTACTGAAATCGTCACCTGTGAATCTAAGATGTTTAAGAGGCATTGGCGGTTGTCCAAAGGTGTAAAATATTTGGCCATTTCGGTAAACTTGAAAGCGACAACCGAACAATTCGATCGATGGTGATCACCTCGATAGACATATTAATGGGGGTACGGTTGGAATGATAAAGGAAATGGGTACCTGAACAATGTAAAGTAAGTCTAAAATACCTACACAATAACTACAATCATAATAAATGAACAATAAAACAGCAGAGAAGCCGTGGATTAAATAAAAAGGCTGTAGTTATCAGCAGGGAGATGTGAATACTGTGACGAAGCAAGGAAGGGAATGTAGAGACTGGAGCGACAGACGGCCTTATATAGGCAGGCAGCCAACAACGTGGGAGGCGTTGGGATGGGGGACCCAACGCCGCCTCACACGGTGACCGAGCTGCAGGCTATGGACTTGTATATGTACGTAAGCAGGATTCAGTTAGCGTTGGGAACCCGTGTACCAAATTTCTTGAAGATGGGCCCATAAATAACAAAGACCGTTGAAAAGTTCAATATGGCGGCCAACAGTGGCATCATACCACCGAAATAAGTACCAAATTTCAGCCTTCTACCTACATGGGAAGTTGGAGAATTAGTGACGTTGGAAAGTTCAATATGGCGGCTGACAGTGGCGTCACACCACTGAAATAAGAACGTACATTTGTTTCGGTTAGAAGGGGAAGCCACCTACCAAATTTCTTGAAGATGGGATCAGCCTTCTACCTACATGGGAAGTTGGAAAATTAGTGACGTTGGAAAGTTCAATATGGCGGCCGACAGTGGCGTCATACCATCAAAATAAGTACATACATCGGTTTCAGTTACCGCAGGGAAGCCGCCTACCAAATTTCGTGAAGATGGGGCCATAAATAAGAAAGTTCAACATGGCGGATGTTGTCGACCGTTATGACCATTACCTGTAGAATTTCGAAATGAAACTTGCTTAAGCTTTGTAAGTGAGCTGTAAGGAATAAGCCTGCCAAATTTCAGCCTTCTACCTACACGGGAAGTTGGAGAATTAGTGATGAGTCAGTGAGTGAGTGAGTGAGTCAGTGAGTCAGTCAGTAAGGGCTTTGCCTTTTATTAGTATAGATAACTCTGTTATTTCTTGATCGATTTTTACACTTTTATACGCTATATATGCAAGCTTGGCGTTCTCGTTTTCCCAGGAATTACAGCAGTTTCATTCCGGGAACGCTGGAATAAAAATGTCCAGGAATCCGTAGTCGTAAACAGGTTTTCTATGCTCTAACTGCAAAAATATTAGATTTATAAATAAAGAATCCTACTTGTGGAAATTCATTTATCGCGTAGAGTCTGGAACGGATTAACCGCAATAAACGAGGGTTTACTGTATAACTGTGGGGAGAATATTTATAAACAATGTGGAGGAGTTTATAAGGGCTTAAAATATATAAAAATAACCATACAAACATATGGTTTCTACTTCACGGATTTTCATCTATCGCGGGGGGTTCTGGAACGCAACCCCTGTGATTGAGGAGGGATTACTGTATACATATAGCTGACCATAATGATAGCATTGTGGGGTCTTGGCAGTGGATATGTAATAATGATCACTGTGTGCTGGAGCAGTCTCTTGCATAGCACTGCATGGCTAATTATGCACTGTGAGCATTGCACCACCTGAGACATTGCCACTACACTCCACTCATCCACAGTGTAAATTAGGGTTAGGGTTGTCACTAATTCCTTTTAGTATGAAGACTTGTTCTGAAGTGAGCGGTCAGCAGCAAGTCACAAACCCGCAGTCTCCAACTCAGAGGCCAGCACTTGCGGCGTGAGCTAAATGGAAAAATCCTTCAGCCAGCCACGCAGAACCCATCTCTGAGCACTGAGCATCTCCTAGTAACGTCAGCTGATCTTTCTTTGTGCCAGTCCCTAATATCTTGTGCAACATCACCATTACGCTCCACCCGTCCACAGTGCAAATCTCACCATTATCGCCAAATCATTTTAGTTCGAAGATTTGCTCTGTGGTAAAAAGCTGTGAACCCAAATGGGGTACTCCTTTAGTCAGCCGCACAGTTCCCATATCTAAACACTATAAGCAGTATGTCTTTTGGTGACATACCTGGGTCAGAACCCACCACTGCACTGTGCTTAACATTCAGTTCATCAGCGGTAAAGTTCCAGAACTATCTGCTTTATTGTAGACTGCAAACTTGATATCTTATGCAGAAACAAACTAAAAAAAAACTTCAGGTGTTTGCTTGACTCCTCTGATTGTTTACTTTCCAGCAGCACAGAGCTTGGCGAGAACCTCAAACGAATAGCCATTGAATGGCAGATGTTCATCCAGAGTATGGCTGTAACACTGATAATGAAAATTCACTCTTAATCCTATTCATTGTTTGTTATTATTGCAGTTGATTGTAAAATTAATATCTATTTTCCTACATATTAATTGTACCCAAATTGTTATTTGTTCATGGATTTCGTTTTTTTTCTTTCTTGTTTCTTAACACTAGAATTACCAGAGCCTACGAAAAAACTCGTAATTCCGTCCCACCTTAAACTGCTTCTTAAATCCCTTCACACCTCTCCGCCAGCGCCCTTTGTCTTCTAAATGTGCTGATAAAGAGAAGCCGGCTATTCCATCCCCCCACCAATTTAGAACGTGCACGAACTTCTCTCAGCTCATGCCTTGATTGAGTATCTGGGAGTGAAGTGGAGTTTTAGAGTGAAATAATAGATCGTTGTTTGGAACACACGCATTTCATGTCTGTTCCGTTTCTACAGTAATCTGTGTCAACACATTGTTAAAACAGAAACTTTTTTTATATTCTAGTAGTAGATGACAAAATGTAGGCATAAACTATATAATGTATGAAGCCTGAAGTCCAAATAGCAAAGAAACATTTTCACAAGAATAACACAATTGCACTTTTATTCAAACATATAACTGCAGAAAGAAAAAGCCGCCTTAACATGCGACATTGACACCAGTTTACTATAACTGACTCCGTGGTTCAATAGATACAGCCCCGCTTGGGAATCAAGGGTCACGGGTTCGATCCTCGCCCTCCCTTTTGAGAAGTAAACTGTTCTTAGTCTTACTGTTTTAGAATAAAAACATACATTTGATTTCAGTCTGTAACAGCCGGTGCAATTTATGATCTTTGTAAAGGTTAGCTTTTTTTTTTATTCACTTTTCACTCTCTCAGTCGCGTTCAGAATCAATCCATACAACCCCATCTGACACGGCTGTTTTCACTAAAGACGCTATAGCTCTGCAGTGTACCACGATGCATACTAACGCCCCCCCGGTTCTGACACACAAGCGCTGGCGAAGCTGCCTTCTTCGTATCTCACCGTCACTTGCTTTTCTTTTTATTCAGTTTTATTGAGTGTTCCTGCTGTATGCTTTTTCTTTTGCACCCCAGGACATGCAGAAGAAAGAATGGTAAAGACCAACTTCGGCTATATGCAATCATCAGACACTCCCCATCTGCCCGTGTCGTTCAAACACAGGAACATATATTGGTGTAAAAGTATAACAAAAGTGCACTTTTATTCAAGTGCACTTTTTCCATCGCCTTTTCCTGTAAGAAGCAGTGTACACACTTCTCTCTATGCTGTGGTTTCTATTACACACCTGAAAGAAAGAGACAATACATGTGAAAATATCCAGCATACAGCAACATGCGGGGACTGGCAGGAACACTCAATAAAACTGAATAAAAAGAAAATCAAGTGACGGTGAGATCGAAGAAGACAGCTTCGCCAGCGTCTGTGTGTCAGAACCTAGCGTTAGTATGCATCGTGGTACAGCACAGAGCTATAGCGCGTCTGTATTCTGTTTCTTTTGTACTCCAGGGCACGCAGAGGAGAGAATAGTAAAGAGCAGTAAGTTCGGCGCTATATGCAATCATCAGACACTCCCCATCTGCCCGTTGTTTTGTTATACTTTTCAATACTTTTATACTGCTCAAGCGGGCATGCTCAAAAATACACGTGTAATGCCACGAAAAGTGCACGCAGACACTTCATTTCGCAAACAAAACAAGTGCACTTTTATTCAAAACTACCTGTATAACCGAGAAAAAGAAAGCAAGATACAGTAGGCGATTGATACGACATCTTGCATGGTGCAATGCTAAGAAGTGCAGATTTTCATTCCGTGCTATATAAAATCATCACATTCAAATATTAACAGTTCCCACACACCCAAGGACCGTCCTTCCTACATTTACGACACGTGTACTTGTTGCCGTGTACACACCTCTCTGTGCTATGGTTTCTATTACACTGAATGAGCACCTGACACTGTACTTTCTTCCCTGGGGAAGGTCCGCATCAGAGAATTTCCAGTTCCTGCATAAATTCACACCCGATCTGGCGCTGTTCGTTTTCAAATAATATTGCATTAGTGCGATTATATTTTCACATATATTGTCTTTCTTTCAGGTGTGTAATAGAAACCACAGCATAGAGAGAAGTGTGTACACTGCTTCTTACAGGAAAAGGCGATGGAAAAAGTGCACTTGAATAAAAGTGCACTTTTGTTATACTTTACACCAATATATGTTCCTGTGTTTGAGCGACACGGGCAGATGGGGAGTGTCTGATGATTGCATATAGCGCCGAAGTTGGTCTTTACCATTCTTTCTTCTGCATGTCCTGGGGTGCAAAAGAAAAAGCATACAGCAGGAACACTCAATAAAACTGAATAAAAAGAAAAGCAAGTGACGGTGAGATACGAAGAAGGCAGCTTCGCCAGCGTTTGTGTGTCAGAACCGGGGGGCGTTAGTATGCATCGTGGTACACTGCAGAGCTATAGCGCGTCTTTAGTGAAAACAGCCGTGTCAGATGGGGTTGTATGGATTGATTCTGAAGCGACTGAGAGAGTGAAAAGTGAATAAAAAAAAAGCTAACCTTTACAAAGATCATAAATTGCACGGCTGTTACAGACTGAAATCAAATGTATGTTTTATTCTAAAACAGTAAGACTAAGAACAGTTTACTTCTCAAAAGGGAGAGGCGCAGGATCGAACCCGTGACCCCTTGATTCCCAAGCGGGGCTGTATCTATTGAACCACGGAGTCAGTTATAGTAAACTGGTGTCAATGTCGCATGTTAAGGCGGCTTTTTCTTTCTGCAGTTATATGTTTGAATAAAAGTGCAATTGTGTTATTCTTGTGAAAATGTTTCTTTGCTATTTGGACTTCAGGCTTCATACATTATATAGTTTATGCCTACATTTTGTCATCTACTACTAGAATATAAAAAAAGTTTCTGTTTTAACAATGTGCTGACACAGATTACTGTAGAAACGGAACAGACATGAAATGCGTGTGTTCCAAACAACGATCTATTATTTCCACTCTAAAACTCCACTTCACTCCCAGATACTCAATCAAGGCATGAGCTGAGAGAAGTTCGTGCACGTTCTAAATTGGTGGGGGGATGGAATAGCTGGCTGCTCCTAGCTTCTCTTTATCAGCACATTTAGAGACAAAGGCTGGCGGAGAGGTGTGAAGGGATTTAAGAAGCAGTTTAAGGTGGGACGGAATTACGAGTTTTTTCGTAGGCTCTGGTAATTCTAGTGTTAATCTAATTCAGAACCTTGACATTTAGATACTTATTTGGTACTTAATATCTAATATTAATGTATATCCTTTGTTATTATTGTCATCTTTACTTTTATTCCTCTGGTATTTGCTTGAGTATTTGTGAAAAGCTCTGGGCATGGTAAAGGTGATATAAACAGTGTCCTCCATAATGTTTGGGACAAAGACATATTTTTCTCAGGTTTAACCATCTGCTGCACAGTTTAAAATGACAAATTAAACAATTCAGATGTGATTATAGTGTACATTGCAGACTTTAAGGGTATTTGTATACAGTTCAGTCACACCATGTAGAAATTACACTCCTTATACATTATTATTACACAGTGCCATGAGTTCAGGTTTGATTGCTAACCTGGTTATTGTATTATGGAATTTGCAGGTTCTGTGTAACTTCAGATATTGTTTCATAACTAGATATTTGATGTGTATCATTAAGCAATCTCAATTGCCAAAATATTTTTATTTCTGTAGTTAAATTACATTCTCCCAGTTTAGGCTCACAGGGAGCTACCCAGGTTTTGCCTGTTGCTTATTAAGTGAATGATCTCAGTTCAGTATGCGCTACATACATGGAAAGTGTTTTATCTCTATTTTTACTATTACTGCTATTAACACTGATCAAGTAGTGACTTCAACAGTATTAAAAAAATACCCAAATTAAGAATTTCCTAAAAAAAAAAAAATACACTGTTAAAGTTTACAAATTAGTAGATGACATATAGTCAGCATCAGGAAATATCAAAAATTAAATCTATACTAATAAAAGGCAAAGCCCTGACTGACTCACTAATTCTCCAACTTCCCGTGTAGGTGGAAGGCTGAAATTTGGCAGGCTCATTCATTACAGCTTACTTACAAAAGTTAGGCAGGTTTCATTTCGGAATTCTATGCGTAACTGGAACCTACTTTCGTCCATATACTGTATACGGCCATAGCCTGTAGCTCGGTCGCCTTGTGAGGCGGAGTTGCGTCTCGCATCATCACGCCTCCCACGTAATTGAGTGCCTGCCCATATAAGGTAAATATTCATGGGTGAAGGACTGTGCTTTGCATATTCATAAGTGCAGCTACTGCGGAAAGCCTCCCTCAGCGAAAGTGCGAGAGAAACTTTTAAGTGCCGGGTCCGGGCTAAAATTAAATAAATCCGTGGACATCGCAAGATCGCACAAGATATTCGCAAGATACAAGTTTAATGAGAAGACGCAGGGTATAAAGCCTCGATGCTAAAGACCTGGCGAAGTATAAAAATAAAAAAACTAAAAAAATATCTCAAAAGTAGAAAATAACTGACATTAACTGTGCTACCA
The DNA here is from genome assembly GCF_016835505.1 of Polypterus senegalus. Taxonomy (NCBI): domain Eukaryota; kingdom Metazoa; phylum Chordata; class Cladistia; order Polypteriformes; family Polypteridae; genus Polypterus; species Polypterus senegalus. The sequence continues at coordinate 136,730,867 of NC_053157.1, forward strand.
TCCACAGCTAAAATAACGTCAAAAACAGCTCAAAATGTCAGCATTCCACAGTTGTATCTTAGTTTTCAGTTTTGTCTATGCAAGCTTATATCCCCTTATTCTAACAAAAGCTTTCCCAAGGAGTGCCATATGGCTTCTGTGGTTCTTTACTACTACATTACATGTAGGGAAAACGTATTATTGAAATGGTTTACTCATCCTTTCAGCCTGCCATTAGTCAAAAAAAAATCAATTCATTATCTTCCTCCATTTATTGTTTGACCTTATGTAATTAGGTGTGGGAATCAAGGCTTGTCTTTTCTAATGGAATGGATAGTACATACTGGAACAGAGCAATTTCGTAGAATATCTGTGAAATGCTTTTCAAATAATTTGATAATTTTAAATTCACATCTAAATAGTTGTGCAGGAGCAAGATATATGTGAGCAAATAAACAAATTTGATTATTAGTCACTCTGTGGTATAAATTATTATTTAAATTACAGAATGCAAAAGGTTGTAATGGAAAATTCAAAGAAAATTAAAAGATATGCTTTCGGGCAATAAAATAATCTAATATAAAAAGCTAAATCCACAACATTGGACCAATCTCTAACAAAATTTGCACACCTCCCTCATTTGATTAGCGGAAGATCGTAGACAATGCCTAAACTCAAATCTCTGATCTCAGGGGTACATTTTTTTTTGACAGAGCCACCAGAACAGACTAATGCTAGTCTAGCAGATAAATGAACCACATCTTAAAATTATTTACCCTTGCAACACCAGTATGCTTCTAGTATAAAATAAATGCACTTCATAATACAGTACGACATGACTTCTGAACGCAAGATAAAAAGAGAAGTGCTCAGATCTGGTCATGATCGCTTCGCTCAAAAATCCCCCCAGAGGCGCACTAAGCTGCTACCACTTTGTTTTATGATCGGTGGAAACAGAGCTGAATGCCGCTAAGGAGAAGTGGACTTTGTGCTGGCTCTGTGCCGATTGTTTTTAAGCTTGTTGCTCTGCGTGTCAATCATTTAAAAGCCTGTAAAGCAGCTCTTATCCTGTCTCACTGCCTTGTCTTGCGTGAAATTAAAATGTTTTATGATAGAGAGATGTTACTCATATCCTTAGCCAGACATCCATATATCATATGTGTTTACAAAGTGTGTTTTAATAAGTTTACATGTGTTTAAAGCAAGTGGAATGGGTATTTTCAGGCTTAAACTAAAAAAAAAGTGGTCTTTCTATATCGCAGATGGGTCTGGAACATAACTTCCGTGATAGGCGGGGGATTACTGTACATAAGACATGGATAGAAGACAAGACTGGCTCAATGTAGTGAACATTATGTGTTCTAGAAAACGCTGGAAAATATTTTTTCAATGACAAGATAATTTTTTTAAAAGGCCTTGTTCACACGGGCGTTAAAATCGAGCGTTTTTGCGTTCGTAGGCGTCCGGTGAGCGGATCAAGCGCCGAGTGTTTTCTACGTAGGAGTCAATGAGAGTGTTCACACGGGCTTTGGTGACGGCGCTTTGTCCGCAGCACGCTTTATCGGCATCAAAAACGTTGCATGCAGCTTTTTCTTGGTGTTCAAAACCCAACGAACGCAAGGAAACCGCTTCTAGTTTGTTTTCTGCGCGTTTATTTTACGCTTCGGAGGACCGGATATATATAAGTTTACATGTTGTATATGAAAAAATATTAATATTTTTATGTTTTCATATACAACATATATATTTTCATATTGCTTATTTTATTTTATTGTCTCGTGTAATTTGTAAACCATGAACCTATTAATTTATGTTCTAATATAATATTTGATAACGATTATGTAGGGGGGGCATTTCAGTGCATAACACCGGTGTAAGCGCACACTCGACTACTGTTTCCTTACCTCAAAGTGACAAGTAGTCTCTCTTCGGGGCTAACACCAAGTCGCATATTGGTTGATTGGCGTGCAATGTGGCATTGCACCAGCTGCAGCAGACAATCAAAAGTGGAAACCGACATCCAACAATAATTAAAAAACTTGCGCGGAAATTTTCGCATTTCTTCATAAAGCACAAAAAAAACTTCCTTTAACCCAGTGTTTCTCAAATAGTGGGCGCGCCCCCATGGCTCCGTCAAGGAGGTCAGCGTTTGACCTCGGGGAACATGCTTTTTTATTTTTCTTTTACATTTTTTTTGAATTTAGAATGCATTTTAAATCTTTTCTGTTACATTTAATAAAGCTATTCTTTGTTGTAAATTGGTCCATATTTCTTTCTTTTTTTATTCTCTTATACGTTAATAAGGATACAGTGTTAAGCAGAGGTGTACTTATAACAATTTTATAGACAAATGATACTATTTATAGTCGCTGGGGGGCGCAAGATGTTTTCTTCTTCCTAGGGGGCATGACAGAAAATAATTGAGAAGCACTGCTTTAACCCGACGTTGTGCAGTCAGAGGATGAACCCAGTAGCGGCGATTTTTTCTCTCCCTACGCCAGTATTACGAGTATTTTTAAAACAAGAATTTTAATATCTAACATAGCAAAATGGTCCATATTGAAAGGAGGCACCTCAAATAAAACGACAAGGGCTTTCATATCCAGTTCCCGACACTGCCTCCACAGGTTAACACACAAACTAAAATTTGGGCTGCAGGCTGGCGTTAGACAGAGACAAACGAACGCCGGTGTAGAAGTCAATCGATCGCCACCACAAAATACAACATAAACGTCTAGGACGTTCAGAGGAAGTTCGTTTATCCAAAAACTTAACACCCGTGTGAACAAGGCCTAACACTTATGTAATGTTGAAAATGGTCTCAAACCACAATGCCACGGACTTATAGTAAGACATGTTATAGTGCTGGGCCATTTTAACAATTTTATATATCTCCAAAATCCCCATTATTCCTACTGATTAAAATTTAAAATTAAAAAACACAGTTTCCTCCAAAATTGTTTTGCAATGACCATCAACAAAACCTAAATCACTAGGAAAAGCAACAAGTGATCTACAGCAGGAATGTTTTACTCATGTGCAATTGTATGTTAAAGAGTAAAGAGTTCCTGTGAACTAATAATAAAGGCCCTGGTAGGGGTATATTGTATACAGAAAAATATTCGGCCAGATAACACAGCTAGTAATTTCATTATCATTACAGGCAGAGATATAAATAAGTATTAAGAACCCGGAGAAAGGTTACACAAATGTTTAAAAAGTAAATACTTAGAAGTTTAATGAAGTATGATATAAAATAAAAAACAGAAAAAAAGTAAAACAAAAAAAGCAAAAAATGTATCTGTACATACCGTTTTTCTCTTTGAACTTGCTACAAGCTTTTTGTCAGAGCGTTGCACAGAACTGTTCCCAAAGTAATCAAGTACTGAAGTAGGAGAAAATTTGGCAGGACTTTTATGGGCTGTAGGTTTAGTCTCCTTGGGCTTTGAAGCTTGCATTTTTGTTGTTCCAGAAAGGCTGTCAGCACCTAAGCCATTTTTTCGGGGAATCTGTGTTGTTTTCAAAGTTTCAAAAGTGTCTTCTTCATCTGCAACAAAATGTGATACAATTAATAATTTCCAGTAGAAATTGTGTTAACTAATAACTAAAAAAAGAATTTATATACTGTTTTAAAAATATGACTGGGGACTGTCAATGTCATCTGCTTTCCCCCTCTCTCATGTTATGTTTATACACGTATGCATGCACAAACATATATTTATGACTCATAAAAGGCTTACTACTGTGTACTGTAACCTTCATCAGTCTTTATTTTTTGTTATGTTCATTTTTTTAAAGGATTGTAGCTATTTGCTAACCGTATGTGGCATATGGTCAGAATTTCCACCCATTGTCCACCAAGTAAAATTTTTAACACTTTAATTTCTCCTTTCATTAATTTTATGATATTGAGTACATTATTAATCTGAAAACATTTTGGTGAATTTTTAAGTGAACTTATTTATTTATTTAGAAAGAAATGTATGGCAACGACGTGAAAGCTATGGTTTCCACGCAATGGAAAGGCTGTAAGGAAGAGTTTTAAAATAAAGCAAACAACTCACTGTGGTTTATACAGCAGTTTTGTTTCAACAATATTTATTAATTCAGCTCCTCTTAAACTGTTGTCTCAGTGTTACATGTATTTTGCCTGAAAGAATGCTAGCCTGAACAGATAGAAAATGTCAAAGCAAAGACCACTAAGTGATTTTTCATACTGCCCCACCGACCTCTTGAAAAATTCAGACATGAGGAAAAAACCACCAAGTATTTTCAGAAAGGCAGTTCAATAATCTTCACCAGTTAAAAGCTAATGCTTAGCACAATAAATCTCGTTACATACTAAAATTTTAGTCATCTACATTTTCAATAAACATGAAGTTATCAAAAAGCATTAAAGTGTTGGAAACAGAAAAAGTTGATGAGGAATCAAGTGTACCCCTTCATCAATGGGAATACAAATTAAATTACTGAACATTTTAAAGCCCCTGAAAGGTTGCATGAGAGGTTGTAATATTCAAGAGACTTGGCATCAATGTAGGGACTGCTTACCACAATAAGGTACATGGCAGACGAATTACCCATGCAATTAGCCCTACTGTTGTTGCGAAAATAAAATCTGCAGAGTCTAGAATAATTAAATTCAACACATCAAAGGATGTAAACAGATGTAAATATGAAATTATTGAACTTGTCATTCTTTCAGAAAAAGGTGAACATTCATCTTATATTCTTGAATTAATTTACATTCTGCTCATCCTGTGCAGTATAAACTACTTCATGGACTTCACAATTTATTCCATCCCAACAGATCAGCTGAAGAAATATATGGTCTTAAGTGTTAAAACAGGACCACTTTTAAAGTTGGTATATTAGATGTGTTGAAGAGACTTTGTGACAAGAAAGTAATTCAGTTTGTAAAACTAGGAAACGTTCACAACATGCAGTATTGTGTACAGAGAAGTGAAAAAAAAATGTGGAGGTTTTGCCAGCAATTAAAAATCAAGTGTCAGGCATGGAAAAAAATCTGTGTAGAACATTTTCACCGATTCTGATCAAACTTACAAGATATTTTTTTGTATCTAACATCTATTGCATTTCACCACAAATGTAGCTCACAATTGCATAGTTTAAAAATGAGCTCATGGCACACCGTAATTTGAAACAAGTAGTCCATGCAAGTGAACAGCACCTCCTTATGCTGTTCCTGACTGGGACATAGTGGATCTGTTTGAGAGAATAAATACTTAAAGGTGTTATGAAATGTTTTTGTTGCTCGTTTACTTATGTATGTTGTCAAATACGTGCAATTAGGAGACAACTTCAGGACTTGGCTGACTGTAACTGCACTCCAAACCAGGAGTTGGCACTATCACTTAAAACCTCCTCTCTTCCTCCGTCTACAGAAAAGAGGACTGACAGACCTACCACAGATAATGTCACTTGCAGTTTCCAGCAACCTGAACCCACCTCTTCCAGTCCAGTTTTGACTTGCGTCTGACAAATATTACT